>NC_079168.1:37527623-37827623 GCF_947568905.1 Ostrea edulis
CTAAAAAAATTGTGTCATTATTGTGATGAGGCCTATGAAATACAAGAGAGGTAACTACAATTACTTCTGTGGTTAAATAGTAAAACTGCTATTTAAAAATTATTTTAAAATATCATATCACATGATTTACATGTATTGTTAATTTGATATACAGATCATAAATGCAAAGATGCAAGTGATTGGAAGTAGGATAAATTCCAAATAATTGTGGCATTAGGTAATTACTTAAAATACACTTTAAAAATATAGAGGAAAGGACAAAAGTATCAGAAAGAGTACAAAATTTGATATAATCTTCATATAAACTGATTTGATTCTAAAATATTCTTTAGAGGAACCTTTGTAGATCCAATTTGTATGAAAATATCAAAAAAATTCTCAAAATAAAAAAGAAGAAAGAAATAGATTACAAATACGAGAGGAAATGAAAGATCGAATTATAAGAACAGGGGGATACAACTATATGCTGGTATGGTAAGAATATAAATGCTAAAATGCATGTACAATAATTTTGATTCAGAAATTATTATTAACTATACAACACTGAGTATGACAAAAAATAAAATAAATAACACTTGTGTACCTGCTTTAAAATTGTTTAAATTTGCAATTCTAAAAAACTCAATACCTTTATTCTGTTTTTATTAAGTTTTTAAAACCATTACCTGGAATGAAAACTATATCATGTAATATCATTGAGTTACTTTTCTTTTAACTCCTTTAAAGTATCAAGTTATTATCTTTTTTCATGATACAAAATAATGTAATTTCACATGTCGCGCCATGACATCCTAGAATTGACGACACAATATATTTGAAATTTCTTTCTTTGCAATTTTTAATGTGTTAACTGCCCCAACTGACTCTGAATCATAAAAATGACTTGCACTTCTTAAATATATTCATTTTTAATAACACAAAACATCAAATGATGTATAGTCAGTGTCCTTTGTTTGGAGTAAGACACATGCTTCTTGCTACATGTATATCAGACTAAACAACCTTTTGGAATCATTGTAAACAGAGAATGCATGAATCAATTCATATCATAGATTCTCTGAATGCGGGTGGTTTCGTCCCGATTACCTATTCGCACCGAGTGGATTCGCACCTTTACCTGTTCGCCTTAAGTGGATTCGTCTTGAGTGGTTTCGCCCCAATTGAGTACGACAACAGTGGTCGGAACGATTGATCAGTGCATATTCTCCTTTAACGATAAGCAATTTAATTGACACACGATTAAATTGCAAGAAGTTTTCCCCTATTATCTGCCACTATTCTTAGCTATCATCTAAGCTCAATTATATGACTATTTACAATGAAAATTTTGCAGGGAGAAAAAATTAAATAAAAATTTATATATATAAATGTAGGCCAATAATTGAAACTGTAAGAATTATCATTATGATTTTATGAAATACATGCATTCTCGTCTTATGTAGAATTAAACCAATGATATAAATTAATGTACTATTTTCCTCCGATTTTGAGAAATGCAGTAAACACTAGAGAATTATAAAAATATGTTCAATTCATGTTTCCAAAGTACAAAAACTAAATGTGCAATTTGTCTTAATCATACATGCTACAAAACATTTTCATTAATCCTCATTTAAAGTCAACGTGGAAACGGTGAACATTATCAAATGTCCTGGAATATTTTGAGAGCTCTTTATATCATATTTTGAAAGACGTTTTGTTATGAAAATTAGCAATCATAAAAAAAATCAATGATATATGTACTTCATAACAAGCATACTTTCAAGAGGCATCATATAAAAAGAATTTTACTGCCGGTAAAATTGAATAAAATTACAGACCATAGTTTGAATTTTTTGCAAAAGATAAAGTAAACAGGAATATTTTTTACACTTCACCGATGTCAGACATCGGCAACTCATCAACAAACACTGCATCAATTCTCACAAGTTCCATGACTTGACGTGCACCTATTAACAGTAGCTGTTGAAACTAGATTCTGCGCAGGTAAATCAGGGCGAAACTGCTCGACTATAGTACATCAGGGCGAAACCACTCGACTATAACCCAATCTTCTACTTAATGTTACCTGCATTGAATTTTGGGATGAAACCACTGAGGGCGAATCCACTCAGTGTGAATAGGTAATCGGGACGAAACCACTCGTTACCGATTCTCCAATAGAACCATGTTAGTATACTCTTCAATCATGAATTTTCTTGGCATTTATAGTGGTTATGTTCAATATAGTGCTTCAGGATTGAAGAAGTGGTATGGTTGTTTTATTCCACACAACTATTTGGGGGGGGGGGGGGGGGGGTGGTAATATGATTCAGATTATATCTACCCCTATTGAGCGTAAGACAAAATATTACACCAACTGACCACGAAAGTATTAGGCCTAACGTTAGACTTACTGCTGATCCTGTAATCTCGGCATAGATTCGGCTTGGCTAAATATTTGGAACTGACGCCTTCAGTGAAGGCATCAGTCCAAATAATCAGCCAAGCCGAATCTCAGCCGAGATTACTGATCCTGCATGCTGCATTATAAATCCAGTGGGGAAAATGGTCATTGTTAATATTGCAAGAGATTTTATTTTATCTTTTTATCTACTTAGCCTCTAATAATTCTATTACCAAAGGACATTACAAAACAATATTCATCAAATAGACTCAGGCTTGTCACTTTCCATAAAGTCATGTTGGTCGCTCGGTCCCCCCCCCCCCCCCCCCCCCCCCCCCCCCCCCCCTTTAATTTCTTGCAATTTCTGTTCGTTTTTAATTGAGTTACGAAACAATTTTGAAGATATTAAATAATATTCTTGCATGCAAACTTGATAATAAAAAACTAAACTTTTATTCTCTAAAAATATACGTCTGAAATATTGTGTTTATTTTACTTACATTCAGCATGGACTTGACAGACGAACTCTTGAAAGTTGTAAACTTTAAAACCGGAAGTGTACGTTTTGGTTCTAAAATACGTCGATGGTCAGAAAATTTTGATAGACTGATAGTTTATCTTCTATAAGATATAACCTTTTGTAGCTCGTCAATTTTCACTGCAATAAAATTTTTATTTTAATCTAAAAATATTTTTATTTCCTCGGTACTGCTAATATGGCGGCGCACAGAAGGAACAACATGTCGATGATTATAAATATCTCTATATGCCCGTGTTTGTAAACGTTCTTTAAGAGTCCAAGATGAAGGAATATCTGTCATGTCATAATCTCATCAGAGACAAACTGATGAAACTAACAGATATTTACAATGGTAAGCCCATTCAAAAGTACATCTGGTTTAAACTGAGGAAATTCTAATTCAAAGTATGTTCGTTAAGGAAATGTTAAGACCTAATAGGTATCTCTCAGTTCATGTTACTACTAGGTTCTTAATTACAATAATTGTTTTGTTATGCGACGTCTTAGTGATTAGGGTTCTCGCTTTGCAACCGGTAGGCCCAGGGTAATCCGAGATTCCTCTGACTCTTACCCCCGCTTTTATATTGAGACAGGTGCGGGGTCCCCCGCACACGTCACAATGTGAAAGCGGGGGTAAGAGTCAGAGGAATCTCGAATTAGATCCAGGGTCGATCCCTTGGTGGTGACCAGCTGGTGACTTTTCCTTCGTCAATATTTATAAGTACCCTGCATTAGAGCTGGAAAGAACACTCAATGGCATTGAATGTCATAAACTGGTCAAAATGTGACACTTCATCTACAGCTGGTGAAGTCTCACATGAGTGAACAGCAAACAAACAAACAAACAAAAAATGACATTTTCCCCCCAAAATAAGAAAATCGTGTTTTGAGTGAAAATATCGTAAAAGTAATGTTTATTTTCTCAACCATTAATATGTACCTATTTCACATCAGCTATTTGAACAATTATTGTTTACAGCTATTCGCAAGTACCAATTTCTTTTCGGCTATATATTGCTATGGCGCGTATTGTCTTGGGGGACGGTTTATGGGTACTCTAGGATAATACTGTGGGTCATTGTATATGTTCATTTCTAATATTAAGGCCATTATATGCATCGTGAAATAATGTTACATGTATAACACCTACTTCTTTTCAAAGTCAGGGTTACGAGGGTTACAGACCTTTCTCACAACAACTACAACCCTCGTAACCCTTATCCATGACGTTAAAGAGCAGTAAGTGTTAAAACAAGGGTTTGTAAACCCTTCTAACCCTGGCTCTGAAGAGAAGCAGGCATATCTGTACTACAGTAACTTTGTATTATAGTGTAACCTGGTTACAAAATTGCCACCCGGGGAAACTACTCTGATTTCTTGCTATGTATGCTAGTGATAATTATTTTTTTGAACTCAGGGCTCGAAATTGACATATGCCCGTCAGTCCATGACTGGTTAATAGCCTGGCGGACTGACTGACATTTGCAACAGTCAGTCCGATGGGACTAGTCAATTTTCCAAAATGTCATTTTGGAAAACATACTTATGGAATCTTAAACATGCATTTGGCATTCCTCTGCAGATATCAGATGAACCCGGTTAGCAAATACATGTATAAATCTCACATATGTGTTACAATATTGTCTGAGGCATCACTAGTTAAATTCCATTTATCATTTCATTTTAATAACATTTAGTGAAATATGTTTATTTCTGGAAAATTCGGGAGGACTGGTAAATTTTTCTGCGGACTGGTTGAAATTCTACCCCATACTCTGGCTGGACTGGTGACATAAAAAGTTAGTTTCAAGCCATGTGAACCTATATTTCAGATGGAATGGAAGAAGACAGTTTGTTGAATAGAAAGTTTGAAAAGTTATTTGAGATGAAAGAAATCAAGCAACAAATTGTTATTCTGAAGGAGGTAAGTTAGAGATAAATATTGACATGAAAATCAGACTGATAAGGATTTGAATCAAATGAGAAAGAAATCATTTATCAGTTTTATTCATATTTATAAAATATTAGTACAAACATCTTTATGAAGCAGTTAGTCGCACTGGAATTTGTAGTAGATTTGATTATGTATTACCTGCATTTCACATTTCAGTGAAGTAACAGAAACAAAGTAATATTTCTTAAGAAATTAAGATGTGTAGTTTTGATTTGAAACTCAGAAATTATTGTTCAATGACATCAAAATCTGATTGCCATGCTCTTTTATACTGCCACAGTATGATTGTGTCATATAACATTTGAATTATTTTTTATTGAGAAGTGACAAATCATTCCTTGTTAATGTCACATACAGAAAACATTAGGAAATGTGTGTGTGTGTGTGTTTATATATATATACAGTAAAATATCTGTATCTCGAATATGGTTTTTCTCGAATACCCCGCTTGCGTCGAAGTCGACCGGCGGTCCCAACCGTTTTCCCTATATAAATGATTAAAAAAACTTCTGATATTTCGAACACGGTAATCTCGAATACTCCGCTTATGTCGAAGTACTTTCAAGGTCCCATGCCCTAAATTCACCTGGTTTATCTCGAAGTGCAGTCAATTTTCTGCTCTGCTTACCATACCTGGTGCGTTAAGTCACACCTTCACACCCGCAACTACATCAATTATAATTAATGACCGCTAATCCACGCTCGCCTTTTCCAAGTAGACCCAGGATCAACAGCTTGGGTGATTATGAACTAACACGCCCAATTCCGGGGATGGTGTTTTGAATGATACACGCAATATCATTAACACATTGGTTAGATAAACACACAAAATTGTCGAAGTACGCTTGAAGGTAATGCTCATACTAACGATAATGCATTTAATAATACATGCTTCATCATTAAAACTAGAACAGAGAAAACACGGAAATTTATTTAATAAACATTCAAAAGTTGTTTTTTTTTTAATCCGTCTTTTTTGTTCTTACGTGATAGGTTCATTCACTACAACGCAATAGCTACATCCCAGTCGAGCCTGGACATCAGTAAACTTAAAGCATACAGGCACGATCATCTTCATTTTGAAACGCATTGTGAATTCAATTGGATGCTTATATATATTTACAAAAACGAAATGTTTGTCTTTGAAATTCCACAATATCAATTTATCAACTTGCATTAAACTATAAGAAACGGCAATGGGGTTGTTGTTTATAATGCAAATCCCATACTATGCATCAAATATCCACCTTAAAAAAAACATTCAAGATCGATTTTGGATATCTTGAAGTTTTTTCGAGGTCCCTCGGACTACGAGATAGAGATGTTTTACTGTGTATATATATATATATATATATATACACACACACACACATTATTTATCATGTAGGCATAGAAATTTGAAATTTTCAATGCTAATGAGTTGAGACTGTGCTTCAGATATGCAAGGATGTCCAGGATGATTACAAGGTAACGGACCGTGGGCCAAAATTTAATTTACCTGTGGAGATTTTAGTGGACATATACCTGAACTGCTCTCCCAAACACACAGCAAAGAGGTTACTGGCAAGGTACTAGAAAGAAGGTGGAATTGATCTGGAAACTAATTTATCAGTATGAAATGATTCTGATACATGTATCATCACTAGGAATTTATTATGATACACATGACTGTGGTGTGAATTGATTATGTTACATGTGTCATTAGTATAAATGAAATATGATACATATATCATTGTGAAGAATTGATCCTTATGTACATGTTACAAGACTCGGATTTTTAATTTATTCTGATACACGTATCATAATAGGAATACACATATCAACACTTCGCTCAAGTTACGTCCCTTGTCTGCCGTCTTGTAGCTTCCCTATGTTGGCCTTTGCAATTTTCGGATCTGTAGCTCTGACATTTGTTATTTTTCCATCAACTACAATAATGCCCCAGGGTGGGGCAATCCATTGACTTGTATGAAAACTTAATGATTGGCTATAATTCACAGTTGTAATCTCTTACATTTGGTAGAGTAAAGAAGGAAAACTTGGCTATTCACCGATTGATTTTTGGATGACACTGCAAAGGGACATAACTCACAGCAAAGTGATGATATGTGTATTGATTATGATACCTGATACATGTATCATCAGTATGAATTGATTCTGATACATGTATATCAGATTTACTTTTGATGGATGGGTACATCATTGATGACTGGTTAGGCAAACTGAGATAATTTGGTCTCCTTCTGGACTTTGACCTCAATGACCATTGACCTTGATGACCCTAGAGATACTCCTGAGTTTTACCTTGACCATGGAGAGACTCTTGAGTTTGACCTTGACTTTAGAGAGACTCCTGACTTTAGTCCGGATGACCCTGTAAACAACTCTTTATGATTTATGTATCAAACTTGACCATCACAATCTTCAGAATTCATTATTGTTTGTCTTAATTGCAAAACATTTACATGTATCAATGATAGTGAACCTCTATAAGGTAAATTCATATAGGTGCTAGTGCTTGTAGTAAAAATTATAAAATACTATGATATTGGTTCTTTATGAGAGAGTGCTAGGACTTGTAAATCTACTGCTAATTACTATATATAAAAATTTTATTGCTAATTACATTGTATCAATTTAGCATTCATCCCAAAAAAATTCACAATTACAAAAATATACAATGTACTTTCAGCACCTTCCAAAATTTTAAGGATGACCTGAAAACTGTAGTGTGTGAAAAGATGATAGAAGAAGTAACTGTGAAGGTCACAGCTGAGGTCAAGGACATACAAACTGGCAGAGAGACTGTCAACATGATATACTGTCTCATGGAAAATTTTAAATTGGGTGATTATCTTAAGTACACTGTATGAAATGTTTACGATCTGTTATTTTCATCAGTCAAATTGAAATCATCGTTTTGGGTTCCATGATGAAGTGTGTAATAAACGGAAACTGAACAGATGCTTTTAATTAGATTGATCTTTATATTATGTCTGTTCGTAAAATTTTCAGATGGGGCACAACAATGCCTCTCCATTGCCACAGTCTTGTGAATCCTTATTCTTTATGCCATTTATTTCATATATGACTTAAAGATTTAAGTTTGCTTGATTACATCACATTTAAGATGTAGGTATAAGATTTTAATTTTTAATTTCAGGAGAGAAATGTCTCTCAGAAATATTCCTGCCAGGTAAGAACAATATCTGTACATTTACATGACAAGTGAATATATCATCTTCTTAAATGATTTACATATCAAGTGTTTCAGAATATTCTAATAAGTATGTATTTCTTTTCATCCAGTCCTTCAGTATTTGTCCAGTGCTTTGGAGAATTTTGTGGCAGCAAAAAGGTAGGTTAGGAGAACAAAATGCATAAATATCATACTATTTTAGTTCTTCTTAAGCTTACTGATATAATTCCATCTGGAAAAGAAATTATATGCTCCAAGCATTGAGATTAGAGATTAGGGGAGACGCAGCTTTTGGTGTGCCTGTGTACATCTTTGACTTGACCATTATTTTTAAAATACAAATAGGGTCAAATCTCATTATCTCGAAATCAATGGGACCAAGATAAAATGTTGAGGTATCTGAGGATTCGAGATATCGAGGGTGAAATACTTAAAGAATAAGTGGTTGGGACTTCCGAATCACTGACATATCCATTGTATTCGATATATCAGTGTTTGAGATACCAAAGTTCAACTGTACAGTGAAAATTGTCTGGACCAACTTGTATTGGGAGATGAGTTTTGTGTAATCCTGATATGCTATACATAATGAAAATATGTTTGAATTTAAAATGCGGAAATGAAATTTAGGGTCATAATGCACAGCAAAATGCATTGCACAAATGTTTGATACGCCAGTTTCAAGATAACAGCTCCTCTGTGTAGGAGGTCCATTTAGTGGAACTTTGTCTAAGTGGGACAGAGTAGACCTACAGTCAGTGAGCTATGACAAAATGTATTAAAAGTGGCTTCTCTGTAAATGTAGGAAATACAAAATACTATCGAAAGAGTGGAAACATAAAACAATGTCATATTTGCAAATAATTTCCTGGATTTATGTTTGAGCAACAAAATAATGTGATGTAATAATAATTCCATGTATTTAATTACTCCCTTAATTTACTTTGTTTGTGTATCAGTTCAATCTGGGTGATGAAACTGAGTATGAGAAACTCACTGAGCAAATCCACTTATGCAGTGATGAATATTTGACCTACAGTCTCCTGCATGTAAACCTTACTATTTACGAGAGTTCTTCAAAGGGAAATAACTCAGATGTACATGTATTTCGAAACCAGTGTATTAGACATTTAGTACCAGTATATTAGATAGATAAAATCTTCCTATTTGGTCAAGTCTTGCAGCAGCAGAGTAAGGGCTTATGCCAATTCAAATTTGATATCAGTGATCAAAAGGATTTTGTGATTGTTGTTGTTAGTTGTGACCTGTCCCCAGTAGAAGATAATGAAGTAATGCATCATTGCCTAGCCACCATCCAGGCCTCCGGTAAACTGCTGCAGAAATGTTCTGGAGGGACGGGTGCCGGGAATACAGAGATCGACATACAGGGAGACATTCAATTCATCTCACGGGCATTCTTCAACAATATCATGCTGATACTTAAGTCAGGTTTGTGTAGCTGTCAGGAATGTAACCATCTAATGAAAATAAACAAAACTTTCTGAAATATGTTGGTAAGGCTAAAACTATGGGAAATGCTCTGTTTGTAGAGATCTGAGTTTGCTCATCTTGATATGATTTTACTGTTGGGTCTGAACTGTTTCAGATAATTTTCTGCTGGACTGTAAGACCAGTGGTAGCATGTGTCTGACCCTTCTGCTAAAACTAACAATGGGACAAAAAGTGACAGAGCTGGTAAATATGTTTGGTATCTCCAATATGATTGTCAGTTTACGAAATACCAGTAAATGAATGAATTTGGAAATGAATAAGGTTTGATTTATTAAACATTGGGTTATTATTTTCTGGGGTTTCAGATATTGGATGTAGTGTTTGGTGAAGATATCGCTAGTAAGGCCCACATTCCAGACTGGATGTTACAGACAACATTCTGTAAGAGCGAGCTATCCCAGCTTTCCTCCACTTCCTGTTTGTGCCTGTGGTTTGGGATCCTGGCTCAGTTAGATGTTTCAGACTTACTACATCACAGCAGCAATAACAAGAGTCTGCTGACTGACGTCATGTTGATGAGGATACTGTCTGTGGGGTTAGATACTTTTGCTTACCTAAAGGCTCTTTAGATGCAGTTTTGAGCTCAAGTGAGCATTTCTGATTGAAGTTTGTCTGTTGTTTTCATTGTTGTCATAAACATTTCACAATATCTTCCTTCTCCATTACTACTGAGCCAATTTCAACCGAACTTGGTACAGAGTATTCTTGGGTGAAGGGGATTCAAGTTATTCAAAGGAAAAGCTAACCCACCCACCCCTTCCAAAGGGAGATGATCAAGAAAAGGCAAAAAATTAGGGGGGGGGGTCATTTAAATCTTCTTAAGAACCATTTGGCCAGAGATGATGAAAAATGTGAAAGCTTCCTTACACAGTGAAGATTCAAGTTTGTCCAAATCATGACCCCTCATGGGTAGGATGGGATGACAATAGGGATTAAAGTTTTAAAAGGAGATATATAGGAAAATCCTATAAAAATCTCAAGAACAGCAGGACCATGATTAGTTATCTTGATATGCAGGTATTCTCAAGATAGTGTAGATTCTAGTTTGTTTAAATCATGGCCCTGGGATAGCAAGCATTCTCAGGTAGTGCAGATTTCAGTTTTATTCAAATCATGAGCCACGGTAGGGATCAAATTTTAATATGGCAATATATGAGGAATTTTTTGATATGAAAATTGTAAATTTTAAGACCTGCAGGGCCATGATTTGATATTAATATGCAAGCACCTTCAGGTAATGCAAACTCAGTTTTCTTCAAATCATGTTGGGGGGGGGGGGGGGGATTAAGATGAGGTTTCAAGATTTTAACATGGAAATATATATACACTGTAATCTTTGAGAAATTTCTTATCAAGAACCAGTGATTTGATACATTAATATGCAAGCATTTTAATGTAGTTCAGATTCATATTTGCCTAAGGTTGGCTTGGATAAGGAATCGAAGTTTTACATGAGAATATATAGAAAATTTTAAAAGAGATGTTTTGAAGAGTAGCAGGGCTAAATCATATCGATCTGCAAAATTAATTTTCTGTGTCTACTTTACTTTCTATAAACTTTACAAATTCTTTTCATGTGTAACTTTCTGTGTAACTGTAGTAGCATCCATGAATTGTACCACCTGCTGTATCACTCCTGTTTCCAAAGTCACTTCAATTCAGCCACAGCATTTTTGTTTTCATCTTTGTTTTGCTGCTACTTTGATAATTTTATGCATACAATGAGTTAAGTTTTCAATGCAACATCTAACATTATAACTGGAATGACATGATAGTGCAGTGATGTACCATGGGAAATTGTGAATGCTGTGATGTAATCATTGGTACATATACTTGTACATGTACATCTATCAAGTATGTCAGATTGAAATAACCTCAGTAGTTTACCTTTTGGATTGTACAATATCAGACATACCAGGGGTAATAAATAGTTTGATTCTGATGTTTATCATTTATTTTAGAAACTGTGACCCTGGTGGAAAACTTCAGATGGCCAGAACTGTTCACATGTGGACTACAAGAGCTTTGTATGTTGGCTTCATTTTTTGAAATCAGTGATTTGGATTTTGAAATTGTAGATATTTGATTAGCTTGTTATACAATATTTAATTTGATGAACTAGGGCCTGTTTGAAGTCGGACAGCTGTGACCCACGAGTAGCCAGTAGACTGACCGGTTCTGAGGCCCTGTTACAGAGACTACTGGACTTTATCTGGACAATCTGGGAGGACACGACAGACGTAAGCCATTTACTGATCTCCATTATATGTAATGAATGATAGTGAGTTTTTTTTAGTTCATGATCCCCGGAGTAGAGGTTCTAACTCCAGGGTGGGGCCAAACTTGACATATAGTGTTTATGTGTAAAACATTCATTTTCTTTTCTTTAATGCTATCGAAATTGAAATCAAAATAAATATTTAGAAGGAGCTGGTAGTCCATTACCAAAATTGTAAATGTCATGATTCCATGGATTGGGGATTTGGTTCCAGGGTGGAGCCAAATTTTTCATAGTGATTCAGTGATTCATATTTGCGTGCGTCCTGCGTAAATTACGCATTGAATTTGCTCAGGACGCATGATTTCAATAACTGTGCATCCCAGCGGACGCATGAACATTCGAAATTATATGAAAATGTTTTCATTTCCCACCCACCCCCGGTAATTAGTATTAAATCTAAGCTCCAGAACGTACTACACACCCGAGATATTCCGAATTAAGAATATTGATATTTCATTGGTCAACTCGCATTGCATTAACCAATGAAACCAAATGATATATAAGGCATTACGGCGGGTAATCAAAAGTGGGAACTAGAATTTCCTCACATATAATCCGATTCCACCGATTTTTTTTTTATGTTTTAAAACTTCCTAATCAGGGAAAGTTAACAACAGTTTTGCAAAGTGATATGAATGATGATATTGTCAGTAACTATACACGGGTAAAAAACAAACGCGGAGTCCCCGAAATCAAACGTCAGTCCTGAAAGTGAAAACGAAGTAGAGGTTGAGAAAATTCGAAAGGTGAAAAAAATGTCATCAAAAATGACTTATACTTTATTCTTGGCTAAGATTTGAGAAAAATGAAGAAAATGGAGAAAAAATTATTTATTGCAGCATTTGCACAGAACAAAAAAACTAAATGGCATGAACAAAGTAGCTAGGAATAAAAACTTCCATCATTCAACTTTAAGCACCTGAAAATCATTTTGCAATATGAACTAGCTACGAACAAGCATTTTCTGCAAATGATGGCTTGTAATAAAAAGCGAACTATTCATTCTCTAGAAGGGGGTGACAACACTAAGCTTCTTCCTTAACTTGGTTTGTTTATACCTGTGATTGTCAGGCTGTTTGTTTGAAATAATGAAATTTGGACTCATTGATTTTAGCATGGGACTCATTATTGTAATCAAGGGGAGTCCGCTGGACTCATGATAACCATTTTCAAAATAAATCACTGGTGATTATTGTCTTTATCACTTGAAAGACTTCTTTAATTTTCCTGAACAAAATGCATATATAGAAAAAGCAAAAAGGAATGTACCAAAATAGTGAATTTTGCAACCTCAGGATTCTGGCTCTAGGTCCAAAATTGTCATATAGTGTTAATATAACATATTATAGGATGTAAAGTCATTCATCATTGTGGGTATTTTTGGAGCATTTGTTAAGGACACATTTTTTTTAAAAAAATCATACTGCTATTGATTATTAAAATTTAGTATAGACATGCAGAACAGGAAAATCATGGTAGATTTCACAGCCCTTGGGACTAGTGACACTCAGGTGACTGATAAGGCATGTGGGCCTCTGGTTTTCAGATATGTCTGTTTGCACATTGGTATCCTTTACCCATTTTCAACTTCTCAAAAACCACTTTAAGACATCTGCAACTGAATCGTTCTCAAAGCTTCTTTGGGTTAAGGTACATATAGTGTATCAAAACTGGGCCTGATGCCAATCTTTATATGGGAAATATTGATATATATATTAACATTGATGTATATCATCCATTTGGTGTGGATATGCTGTGGAATCTTTATGGGGGCTGATTTTCGTGGCTGTTGAGATTTTACAGTTTTGTTGCGATGTATTTTCGTGGGTATGGTCTTTGTACAGTGAAACATTAAATGAATTTGGTATTTAGTTGGGGTTTTGAAATTTGTGAAGGGTTACCCATGAATTTCATGACAATTGAGCCCCCACGAAATCTAATGATTTACATATTATCAACCATTCTCATTAATGGTTGACCATGATTTCAAAAACCACAGATTTTATTCTTAAACCAATCATTAATGAGAATGGTGGATATATCCAAGACAGTGGTTCATAGTCATACCTGCTAGGAATATGTAAATTTAAAAAAATCATTGGAAATTATCTTCTTGGAGGCAACAAGAGACAACATTTTATTATCATCGTAGTGTAGATTAAGATTATTTCAGACTGTGGACAGAAGAAGTCCATAGGATTAGGAGGGACCACAGTTTTTATATGAAGTTATTTTTTAAAATATTCTTCACAAGAACAACAAGGATATGTCTTATCATTGTAACAAGAAGTATATGTTCAGATCGTGGTCCCGGGGTCACAGCCGGTCGGTGTGGTATAAGCAGTGTGACTATTGTGTATATTGTGTTCAGATCATAGTCCCGGGGTCACAGCCGGTCGGTGTGGTATAAGCAGTGTGACTATTGTGTAGATTGTGTTCAGATCGTAGTCCCGGGGTCACAGCCGGTTGGTGTGATATAAGCAGTGTGACTGTTGAGAAGATTATGTTTTTGTATTGCCAGGTTATAAGATTTACTGCAAAAGACATCTTTGAATCTGTCATCAAGATACACAAGACTGCAGTAAATACTAAAGGTACGAGAATGCTCTGGCATCCCTAAATACCAATAAAACGTCATTCTGAATATTTTATAAGATTTTCTGCTCTTCAAGATGCATGTATGTTGTTCCTTCAGTATGTAATGTAACGTGTATTTTAGTGTTTCTCACTCTGCAGAGCTGTATTCTCTCAATATCTTATTGTTAATGCTTTCATCATTATAGGATACTGCCGTGCCCATCAATGGGTTCATGATAGGAAATAAATGCATCTTGTCTGCGAATCAGCCATCACCATTGTTAAAATCTGAAAATAGAAATAAAATTTTGTATGTCTCAATTAGTCCACTTCAAAATCTAATGAACTGTTATTTAGCCCAGTGCTCAGCTTTTCCCAAAATGTCATTGCAGTTGAATACATTTTTTGGGAATGTGATGCAAACAAACAAACTGTCCAACTTTATGGTGGAAAGAAACGTGTATTTTTCAATCATAGAGGGACGGAATATGCAAGTCTAATTTTAACTAGATTGATGAATTTTTTTATTTTATTGATCAGCATCGGAAGACCAGTTTCTGCTAGACTTGACCAGATCTCTCTTGTTTGAGGTGAGCTGGTCAGGCAAAGGTAAATATGGAACACTCCGGACACTGGCCGAAAATCTGAAAGTTTCCACTCTCCTCCAGTTCAAACCAGAACTTGCTCAGGACATTCTAAACAACCTAAAGGAACAGACGGTTGCCTGTTATGTAAGTGCTCATAATTTGTTTCAACATTCACACCTATACTAGTTGGTTTTCAAATCATTATAAAAGTGAACTTTTGGCAAGTCAATTTTGATAGACTGGTGATTTTTTTTTATGTGTATTTGATAGGCCAGTGATTTGTACGACAGGCTGGTGATTTTTTATGTGAATTTGATTGGCCAGTGATTTGTACGACAGGCTGGTGATTTTTTATGTGAATTTGATAGGCCAGTGATTTGTACGACAGGCTGGTGATTTTTTATGTGAATTTGATAGGCCAGTGATTTGTACGACAAACTTCTGACAGAGCACCTGAAGGAACTTTCCCAAACAGGCAACAGGGAATGCTGGCAAAAAACCTGGGTGTGGCCAGTGTTGGAGTGCATGATGGGAAACAACACACAACAGAGGACATTTGTCATTGAGGTTTATATTTCAATATTTACATTTCCAATGCTTTTTGGTATCTTTACCCATTGAAGTTATAGCCATTTTTTTCATGAATGTAAACAATGTGTGTATGAATCTGGATAAATATAGTACAACTACTTTAATGGCTGGGGAATATTTCAACAGAAATAAAAGTTAAATGTAAATATAGAAAATGAATTTCATTTTAGAAAATCCATGAGGGTATGAACAGCAATGCACCAGCATACTTTTCATGTTAGCGCTTCATGAAATATGCTGGCATAAATCGTTGCAGTTCATGCCCTCATAACATGTGAATATTTTCAAAAAATAGTTTCATTGATATGCATAACGCATAGTTGTTTTTAAGTCTGAACTCACAGGATGAGGATTTAAGTACATATATGCATGTTTCTGGATAAATCTTTGCTTTACAGTACATACTCCCAAAACTACTAAAAACCGGGAAGGATACCTTACAGTACATGATATCATCCATCTGTAGCAACAACCACTCAGGTACTGATAATGCACAGTAATTCAGCTGAATTCAGATAGTACCATCATGGTATTGGTCATTCATGTGTTGATGTTTATAGTTTCAGATGACCAGCTAGGTGCCCTGATTATGTGTCTAAGAAGAGCTCGAGTCATGGGTCTGTTAGACAACTCCGAGTCCAAGTCATCAGACTGTTTGTATGGAGTTGTGAAGATTGAACTGGTCAAGCAAGCACTCAGCCACACAGATGATCAAGTAAGAAACATCACTTTAGATTCTGAGGAGTCAATTTTTTGTTAGAAGTGAGATAATGTACTGACAAAAATTAATATGAAATTTTGTGTATTTAGGCCAGACTGGATGCATTTGCTTTACTATGTGAAAACCATAAGACATCGGAACCTATCGACCAATCAGAGTTCAGATTACTCAAGTACTTCATCCAGTGGAATATGAAGAATCAATCACCATCCTTCAGACAACACATGGTGGCTCATGTCAAAAAGGTACAAATAACAGGATGTATGTATCATATAATGTTTATATGAATGATGCGCTGTTACAATACTGTAAATGAAAAATTTTTATTTGTAGCTGTTTATAAGATTTAAAGAAAGTGAAGGGGCATTGTGTCGAAAGCTTCATTCGAGAAATAAATCTCTGGATGTCAACAGAGCTTTGATGTTCTACAAGGTATGATGGAAGTTTATTTCATTGTAAAGACATTTATATAATTTTATATTCAATTTTTTTATTAGATTCTGTGTTGCTTGTACATATAATTTTAATATTCATCTTTAAACTTTTACTGACAGGACTTTGGGGCCTGGCTGTTCCAGTTTCTGCTTCACTCCCTCTATCCAGGGTCAGCGTTTGCTAGACGTACCACAGCTTTGTCAATCCTCTCTGTAATGGTTAATCTGTTTCATCCTGCAAACAAGGGAGGTAAGTCCGTACATTGATTCCTCACAGAAACAAATAGGTCACAAGAACTATACATTCAGCTGCTGTCATCACTGCTAAGTTTGAGATTTGACAATGAACATGGTTATGGGTGGATGCCAATCACCCAATGAAAGGTTCATGTTCTACTGTCACTGAAACATTTATAGCAGTTTTATTAGTTTTGTGGTTTGTGTTTGATTCCCTGAAATGAAGAACTGTTTATGCTGTGCCCCACTATTTAGGTTATGTCCTATGGAGTGAGTGGAAGGGCTGTCACATTCAGACTCTGATGGAATGTCTGACAGACACGTTTGAAGACAACAAAATGGAGGCATATAACATACTAAAGCAATGCTTCAATCAAGGACTGTATTTGAAGGTATCTATCAGACTTGCACTGTAAAATAAATTTCATTTCAAGATTTTACTTTAGACTTATAAATATGCTGTATTAAAAAAAACTTCATCTCACTGTATCTATCTGATCCTATATAAAAACTTTTTAAGTAATCATTACTTTAGTAATACCTTGAAATCTCTGTCACATGAGTGACTTTTTGTTTTACAGTTTTACTTTTTGTTGTACCTAAGAAACTATATGGCCAAATAATGTCACCAGTCATTGGTGTGTATCATCTTGGAGGGGGGGGGGGGGTCTGGTTGTAATAAAAAAAAAAGTGAATATTCATGATTCCTGTCCTCTTTGGGCCTTAATGATGGAGCAGCTTCTAAAATCTTTGGAATATTTTCTTTACTGTTGAACAGATCAACAGAGGAGGCTCCTACATGTACCAGGACCACTGGTTCAAGCTCTAGGACAGGTTATAAGGAATTCATTTAGTTAAAATGCATTAAATCTTATTGGGTGCATCCATGAAAGCCAAAATTGTTAAATTAAATGCACAGGCAATTGCATCGCTTGGGGTCGAATTTACTGTATAAAGAGTACTCTTTATATAGTAAATTCGACCCCAAGCGATACAATTGCCTGTGATTAAATGTAGGTCAGAGGTAGGACTATTTGGATCATGTACTGAAATTGTTTTGATAAGATTACAAAATCTTTTTCACTGATACCAAAAATATTTAGAAAGTTGAGCAGATTTAAAAATTGTTACCCTGGGTGGGGTAGTCTTTTAGAAATTAGAAAATAAAAATGTAGAGAAGGCAGTCATGTGACACATCCTTGACAGGCCTTAGGAATAGCATTTGAATATGGTCACCCTAGAGATGGGATTTGGGTGGGATAGTGTCACTTTGGGTAGAAATGTAGTGTATCATTAGAAAGGTCTAGAGTTGATTTCAAAATTGGTTACTCTGGGGATGGGAGGGGTGTGTGTTGAGATATGTTACTGAGTGAATTAGTAACAAAAATAACCAAAATTGGTCATTTTTTAACTACCAAGTTTCCTGACAACTGTTTACAAAAGTCACAACAATTAATGTATGGGCAATAAGCAACAGTTCTAGGGAGAAAGGGGGTATTTATGAGGTGACCACTAAGGTCTTTTATTTTCTAACAGACTTGTTTATGATAAGCATTTGTATTTTTATATGAATCAGTGAGATTTTACTTTATTTCGAAGAATATGATTCGTATGAGTAATGATGAGTTGCTGGACATCAGTATGGAGTTAGCGGGCAGTAATCGACCACAGGACTGCACCACAGGGGCCTTCCTCCTTCGAATTCTGCTCCTCCAGCCTAACATTCAGGACTTCCTCCTAAATCCCGAAGAAACTCTCCCAAAATACCTCACACCTTCTGCTCTCACACAGTGGGAGGATTTATTGAATGGGACACAAAACTTGAAGGCTGCTCTCCAGAAAATTTCCCAGCAGGCTTCCAGTAACGACTCTTCTAGGGGAACTCTTCTGTTGGTCTGGATTTTGCTATTGTATCTAGAGGATCAACTAAAGATTGCTAAAAATGGGTTGTTTATCGCAGCAGCCACTAAACCAATGTATCCCACATTGCACTGCATCAGATACATCCTGTTTGGTGTTAACCTAAGGTACGCATTTGAATTCAATTTTTTGTCTATATTTCTTCCCAGTATGTATCTTACACATGTATCATCGTCAATTTTGTGGCATATCATTTTTGGTCAGTCTCTCTGTTTATCTGCAAGAACTTTTATCTTGACCATACCTTTTGAATGGATGGTGATAAGATTTTCACATTTAACATATTTTATTACATGTAACAAGACATTTCTTTTCATACAAAATTTTTTGACCTCATGACCTTGACCTTGGTTATACATGGGCATCAGTGTTTTACAAACACATCTTGTTTTCATTCTGTTTCAGAAAGCTCTCTAAAGAAGAGATGCTGCTATGGCAACCAGTGATGGGTAAACTCTTAGAATGTTGCCTGGTGATATCAGACATTGTGTCCCCTGTTGTACAAAACAGCTCTCCTGAAGGAAATGTCCCAGAGGAGGCTATCAAAGGTCAGAATTCAGAAACATTATCACTATAATGTAAATTCTCACAGTGAAGTGTTCTAAAGTTACTGTAGACAGATATTTTTTTCTGGGTGGTACAAATTTCCATGAACTTGTAAGATCTGCAGACTGTTATTACCAGCAGACATAAGTTCAACTACAAATATTTATTCTAAATCTAAGAAAAGATTTGCACAAACAGTTGTGTTCCTTGAATATATAAATTCTAGACATGCATTATTATCAATTTTACCTGTACATATCCATATCATTATTGTATTAAATGTATTAAGTCATTGTATTTGAAATACCTTGAATTACAAGATGTGTACCTCAAAATTAATTAAGGATCAAATTTGAACAAATAATTATACTCTTATCAAGATATTTTTGATACCCTGTCATTGTGATCTTTAGTGCATGCATTGTATTTAAGTGGAGTTGATCTCTTTTTATGGAATTTTGTTAGCATTCTCTGTCATTGTAGAGATGCAGATGAGACTTTTACTATATCCATTGTGTCTGTATATTTAGGTGTAGAGTCAATCTTTGCATCGGAGGGTAAAATGAACACTTCCGAGGCGGAACGTTTGGTGGAAACAGTTACACTGATGCCAGAGTATCTTGTCGTCTGCTGTTGGCGGAATGTTAAGGAAGTATCCTTGTTATTGGGGCAGCTTACATTTGAAGCACCAATCACAACACCCGACACATCAGTCATTGGACTACTCACTGTGCAGCAGGTACTGTTAATGATAGAGAAGTTTTCCATGTGGAGAATTGGTCATGTTCTGTGTTTGCAATATCAAGAAGATATTGTAGTTCATAGATCTGTATGATTACTGTAAGCTTTAATAAGATTCTGTCTGAAATAACAAATTAAGTGACTAACGATTATATTTATTTCTCATAATTCTTTAATCATTGTACAACAAATAATCATGAACTCTCTTGATCAATTGTCAAAAGTATGCTGTATTATTCTGTTTAAATAATAGATCCTTTCTGTGTTTTCTAGAATGAGATCATAGGAGAGTATTTCAAGAAGCAGTTGATGGAATCAATACACAGGGGAGCATTCGAGCTGGCATGTGCTGGTTTTGTCAAACAGTGTGAAATGTTGTGGAGGTAAGCAAAGTTTTCTCTGCTGAGACAGATTGCTCTGAAGACATTTTTGTTCACTTTATTTGCATTGTGAAAATATTTCTAACAACCATTATAGCTTTGTTTTATGTTGCTAGGTGTAATATTACATCTATATTATCATTGTTTCATGTTGCTAGGTGTAACATTATCTTTGTTTCATGTTGCTAGTTGTAATATTATCTTTGTTTCATGTTGCTAGGTGTAATATCACATCTATATTATCATTGTTTCATGTTGCTAGGTGTAATATTACATCTATATTATCATTGTTTCATGTTGCTAGGTGTAACATTATCTTTGTTTCATGTTGTTAGTTGTAATATTATCTTTGTTTCATGTTGCTAGGTGTAATATCACATCTATATTATCATTGTTTCATGTTGCTAGGTGTAATATTACATCTATATTATCATTGTTTCATGTTGCTAGGTGTAACATTATCTTTGTTTCATGTTGCTAAGTGTAACATTATCTTTGTTTCATGTTGCTAGTTGTAATTTTATCTTTGTTTTATGTTGCTAGGTGTAACATTTTCTTTGTTTCATGTTGCTAAGTGTAACATTATCTTCGTTACATGTTGCTAGGTGTAACATTATCTTTGTTTCATGTTGCTAGGTGTAACATCAAGGCCCTCCATCAACTACCCAAGCTGTGGCTGGAACAAGTAATGGCTGACATAAAAAACGATGATGAGACCAATAAGCTGTGTGCCACAAGAAGAAGTGCTGGCATCCCATTCTTTGTACAGGTTTGGAATCGATCATGTCTCACACTATACTATTCTATATTACTATACTATACTGTGTTATATTGTACTAGACTATGCTTTACTATAGGAAACTGCGCTATACTTTTCTATATACTATATTACTTTACTATGCTATGCTTTACTATAGGAAACTGCACTATTCTTTTCTATATACTATATTACTATATTATATTATGCTATGCTTTACTATAGGAAACTGCACTATACTTTTCTATGTACTATATTGCTATATTGTACTATGCTAGGCTTTACTACATTATACTAACAGATGGTAGGTTAGCTGACAACTTTTTCATGTGCAGAATCTAAAAACTGTGGATTTATTTTAAATAGCATTGCTTTTAATACCCCACCCCCACCACCCTGGATTGGGGGAGATAAAGAGTCACTATGTCTACTTGTTTTTCCAACTTCATATCCAGGCTTTAATTTAATGGAGATGCACTAGAAGCTTATTCTTAATTAATGCACAAGTTATCTGTGATCAAAAGATGTGTCATGTCCATGTGTCGAGTGGACAGAGGCTGTCTGCAGGTTCGACAGTGACTCTGATTATCTGATTAGGACCGTTCAACAGTTTCCATAGTAACTCTGATTAGGACACTTCAGCAGTTTCCATAGTAACTCTGATTAGGACTCTTCAATAGTTTCCACAGTAACTCTGATTAGGACTCTTCAACAGTTTCCATAGTAACTCTGATTAGGACTCTTCAACAGTTTCCATAGTAACTGTGATTAGGACATTTCAACAGTTTCCATAGTAACTGTGATTAGGACACTTCAACAGTTTCCATAGTAACTGTGATTAGGACATTTCAACAGTTTCCATAGTAACTGTGATTAGGACACTTCAACAGTTTCCATAGTAACTGTGATTAGGACACTTCAACAGTTTCCATAGTAACTGTGATTAGGACATTTCAACAGTTTTGATAGTGACTTTGATTAGGAGAGTTGTTTTCGAATGTAAATGAATTGTATGTAATGAGATTTTATTTAGCAATCTTGTCAGAGTTATCAGTAAGACATAATCTTCATGAAGAAATTATGTGCTCATTAATGCATATACAATGTACATGTATATACAAACACTGTGACAGTTGTTTGTGAGACCATAATATTTGCATCACGGCAAACTCAAGATTTTACACAAAAATGAAGTTTTTGTAATTCAAAAAGTGAGGACAATAGTGTTAATTTTAAATGCACAGTTTTTATGTTTTCTGCAGACTTTGGTTTGTACGGAGCCCCAAAGTACAGGCCGGCCTTGTTTTAAGTGGACCATGACTGAATTGCTACTACTGGCTCTCAAGGAGGATCGGCTATGTGGAACTCTGTCAAACTCCAAGGTATGTCACACATGGGCTGTCTAGAACTCTGTCAAACTCCAAGGTATGTCACACATGGGCTGTCTGGAACTCTGTCAAACTCCAAGGTATGTCACACATGGGCTGTCTGGAACTCAGTCAAACTCCAAGGTATGTCACACATGGGCTGTCTGGAACTCTGTCAAACTCCAAGGTATGTCACACATGGGCTGTCTGTAACTCTGTCAAACTCCAAGGTATGTCACACATGGGCTGTCTGGAACTCTGTCATACTCCAAGGTATGTCACACATGGGCTGTCTGGAACTCAGTCAAACTCCAAGGTATGTCACACATGGGCTGTCTGGAACTCTGTCAAACTCCAAGGTATGTCACACATGGGCTGTCTGGAACTCTGTCAAACTCCAAGGTATGTCACACATGGGCTTTCTGGAACTCTGTCAAACTCCAAGGTATGTCACACATGGGCTGTCTGGAACTCTGTCAAACTCCAAGGTATGTCACACATGGGCTGTCTGGAACTCTGTCATACTCCAAGGTATGTCACACATGGGCTGTCTGGAACTCTGTCATACTCCAAGGTATGTCACGCATGGGCTGTCTGGAACTCTGTCAAACTCCAAGGTATGTCACGCATGAGCTGTCTGGAACTCTGTCAAACTCCAAGGTATGTCACACATGGGCTGTCTGGAACTCTGTCATACTCCAAGGTATGTCACACATGGGCTGTCTGGAACTCTGTCAAACTCCAAGGTATGTCATACTCCAAGGTATGTCACACATGGGCTGTCTGGAACTCTGTCATACTCCAAGGTATGTCACGCATGGGCTGTCTGGAACTCTGTCAAACTCCAAGGTATGTCATGCATGGGCTGTCTGGAACTCTGTCAAACTCCAAGGTATGTCACGCATGGGCTGTCTGGAACTCTGTCAAACTCCAAGGTATGTCACGCATGGGCTGTCTGAAACTCTGTCAAACTCCAAGGTATGTCACGCATGGGCTGTCTGGAACTCTGTCAAACTCCAAGGTATGTCACACATGGGCTGTCTGGAACTCTGTCAAACTCCAAGGTATGTCATGCAGAGGGATAAGGTATAAGCAATAAATGGATTCATTTCCAGGAAGAAAATCAGAAAACGATTATAATATACAGATGCATAGGACAAACTTTTTTTTCATCATAGATCAGATAATTCTGGGATAAAATAAACTGTATTAGTTCTGTTATTTAATGTTCTTTATTGAATTGAAATGTTTTTATTCTATTTGATTGCAGGTCCACGCCTTGAACATACTGAGAGCATTGTACAAGGATTCTAGGCTAGGTGAAGTGGTTACTTCCTTTGTAGCAGATGGATTGAGGGCAGCCATTTTAGGATTTCAGTCGCCATTCTGGGCAGTATGTGTTCATTGTTGTTCTTTAACCTTAATTTCAATTTGATTGTTGAAGCAGCTGCTGACTGTTATTTAAGAAATAAATTTCATTTTTGAAAATGCATGAGGAACTGCAAAATGCTTCATGAAATGTGTTAACGTTTCATGAAAAGTATGACGGCATGAAGCATTCCAATTCAGAACCTTATGTATTTTTCAAAATCAAATTTTATTTTTTAATTCCCAGCTGTAAAAATAGATGCACCATATTTATCAAAATTTATATGCTCACATCGTCATCACATTCATGAGGGAATGGCTGATATTACAATTGGTAAAGATATCAAAGGCAAAAATATTGGAAATGTAAATATATCAGTGTTAATTAAATTCAGTTGCTGCAGTTTTCTCACTTCTTACCTGCAGAACATCCTGTTTTGAACTGACTTGAACATTTATACATAGACTTTGTTGTATAGGTGAGAAATTCATCTACTCTCCTGCTCAGCACCATGATGACCAGAATATTTGGAGTTAAAAGAAGCAAAGATGAATCAAATCTCTCCAAGAAAAATTGGTAAGTGAAGGATTTACTCGAGTATATTGTCACGAGGTATAAATTCCACCTCGCCTCATCTATCCTCATCATGCCCACTGGCACAAAAGGCCCTAGTGTCACTTCTCCATTTATCCTTGTCCTTTGCAATCACCCTAACTGCACTCCAGCTTCCATCCCAGTTGGTCTCTTTCTTTTTTGGTAGTTTTTGTTTTCGGCCTTCCTACTTTTCTCCTCCCTTCTGACTTCCAGGTTAGTGCTACTGCACAGTGCTTGGTGTTATCCATTCTAAGCATGTGACCAATAAATTCCACACTGTATGATTGTTTATGAGAATGAGATCATTTTAAACACTTGAAGGACATTAGCTGTTATTTATCTATGCTATTTATACAGCCAGACGGGAAGACAATTCTTCAACCAATATCCATCTCTTTATCCTTTTCTTCTGAACCTGCTGGAAGTAGCCACTAGAAATATAAGGTATGGTACTACATTCTATAAAACTGAATGATGTGGCAGCGATTGTAAATATCAGTGATTGGTTGGTTTTCCTTTCCCTGATGACAAACTCCAATGTTTCAGTGACACAGCGCAGCTCCATCTACATCCTGGACTGTACCCTGTGCTAATGATTCTAGGACGACTCTTCCAGTCTCCGCTAGAGGGCGCTGATACCTCACTAAACCTGGCAGCATTTATACCTTATGTTATCAAGTCAGTGGAAACTTGTGTTAACAGTGAAGATGCTCTATTTTTTTAATTTTCTACAAGGAACATCAGTAGTAAGACTATTTACATGACTCAGCAGACTTACTCTGAACTGTTGTGATTTGCAGATGCAGTTCCAGTCCAGTACTAAAAACCAGACTCATGGCAACCAAGGCACTTCACCCATTGGTGCAAAAGGGTCAGCTGACTTCAGTAATGTCCCAATTGATAAACTTGGTCCCGGCTTCCCAGGAAGCAGCCAAACACAGCCATGTACACGGTGCTCTGGTACAGGTGAGTGGGAACATGTTTGTGATATAGACCAGTATGGGTTAACTTTATTTCTTTCATCCATTGTTAGCTCAAGACTGATGCTTCTATCAGCAGAAACTTTTGGCCTGATTTCTCAATTTTTAGTTTATTATTTTACAGATTTTGAATATGATGGACATGATTCTCGCCCTGCCGGAGGGAATTAATTGTTCCGAGTGTGGACTGTCGATGTGGAAAGATAAGATGTGGTTACTCACCAGGTAGGATGATTGATTCCGAACAAAGAAGTAAGACGTTAGAAAGAACTATCAGTTTATCTTATAGAGAGATTTTAACAGCTGATGCTCTTTTCAGAAAGAATCCATGTTACATGACAAAAGAAGCAGCCTTTGAGGTCTCAGAGAAAGTCCTGAAAGTGATGAGACAGTTTCCAAATGAGCAGATTTCTGATATCTCCACAGTAATTAGCAAAAAGTTGCAGGGAGCTTTGAATGAAGAGTTTTTATCTGGAACATACAACAGAAAGGATTTGTGTTCTGTTCCAGTATTTGTTGAGTATATCACACGTATTGCCAAAATGGACCTACAGCTTTCACTCAGACACTCCACTTCATCTTCTGACATGCAAACAAAAGTGCAAGCACTGCTGGCATCAGAGATATATGAAGTTAGATTAGTGATTTTGGATACACTGATAACACTGTATAATGAAAATAAGACTTACATGAAGGCATCGCCTCAACCAGAGAATAATTCTACAGATATAGCTAACATGGAACAGGTGACGTCGTCTGCTGCCACAGAACGTGTGATGTCGTCTGCTGCCACGGAATTTGTGATGTCATTGCTGCCTTATCTGTTGAACATGGCTCTTTATAAGGAACAACACTTTGAATGTCAAATACAGGTAGAATATTCATTAATTACAGATGGGGCTGACAATTGCAGGAAAAGCTGTATCGTATATAATGTAGATCCTTATGATATTTTATGGAAAATATTGTAAATACATTATGATATACATGTGTCATTTTGATAGTGTATATCATGCTTTTTCTGTGTATAATGGTATAAAGTGTGTCAGATTATCAGCAAAAAAAATTCTTTCCATGACAATAATTTTGCAGGAAAAAGTATGAAACATCTCCTTTTTTACTGTTGTAAATTTAATCTTAAATATATATACAACATACTAGTTAAAAGTTATTCATTTACACAACTGTTTTGATATTTGTTTAACCACATCCAAAAGTAAAAGTGATACCAGCTTCATTAAATCCATGGTTTTCAACGAAAGTAGTAGTAACTTTTATTCAACCATTTCACACCTAGTGGTTTCATGCATGTAAGGTACAGGTCAACCTTCACATCCTTAGTGTAGCAGGGCCCCTACTGGGCAGTCTGCACTATAAATCTTCACCATCGTCACATCCTTAGTGTAGCAGGGCCCCTACTGGGCAGTCTGTACTATAAATCTTCACCATCGTCACATCCTTAGTGTAGCAGGGCCCCTACTGGGCAGTGTGCACTATAAATATTCACCATCATCACATCCTTAGTGTAGCAGGGCCCCTACTGGGCAGTCTGCACTATAAATCTTCACCATCGTCACATCCTTAGTGTAGCAGGGCCCCTTACTGGGCAGTCTGCACTATAAATCTTCACCATCGTCACATCCTTAGTGTAGCAGGGCCCCTTACTGGGCAGTGTGCACTATAAATCTTCACCATCGTCACATCCTTAGTGTAGCAGGGCCCCTTACTGGGCAGTCTGTACTATAAATCTACACCATCATCACATCCTTAGTGTAGCAGGGCCCCTTACTGGGCAGTCTGTACTATAAATCTACACCATCATCACATCCTTAGTGTAGCAGGGCCCCTACTGGGCAGTCTGTACTATAAATCTACACCATCATCACATCCTTAGTGTAGCAGGGCCCCTTACTGGGCAGTCTGTACTATAAATCTACACCATCATCACATCCTTAGTGTAGCAGGGCCCCTTACTGGGCAGTGTGCACTATAAATCTTCACCATCATCACATCCTTAGTGTAGCAGGGCCCCTACTGGGCAGTGTGCACTATAAATCTTCACCATCATCACATCCTTAGTGTAACAGGGCCCCTTACTGGGCAGTGTGCACTATAAATCTTCACCATCATCACATCCTTAGTGTAACAGGGCCCCTTACTGGGCAGTGTGCACTATAAATCTTCACCATCGTCACATCCTTAGTGTAGCAGGGCCCCTACTGGGCAGTGTGCACTATAAATATTCACCATCATCACATCCTTAGTGTAGCAGGGCCCCTACTGGGCAGTCTGCACTATAAATCTTCACCATCGTCACATCCTTAGTGTAGCAGGGCCCCTACTGGGCAGTCTGTACTATAAATCTTCACCATCGTCACATCCTTAGTGTAGCAGGGCCCCTACTGGGCAGTGTGCACTATAAATATTCACCATCATCACATCCTTAGTGTAGCAGGGCCCCTACTGGGCAGTCTGCACTATAAATCTTCACCATCGTCACATCCTTAGTGTAGCAGGGCCCCTTACTGGGCAGTCTGCACTATAAATCTTCACCATCGTCACATCCTTAGTGTAGCAGGGCCCCTTACTGGGCAGTGTGCACTATAAATCTTCACCATCGTCACATCCTTAGTGTAGCAGGGCCCCTTACTGGGCAGTCTGTACTATAAATCTACACCATCATCACATCCTTAGTGTAGCAGGGCCCCTTACTGGGCAGTCTGTACTATAAATCTACACCATCATCACATCCTTAGTGTAGCAGGGCCCCTACTGGGCAGTCTGTACTATAAATCTACACCATCATCACATCCTTAGTGTAGCAGGGCCCCTTACTGGGCAGTCTGTACTATAAATCTACACCATCATCACATCCTTAGTGTAGCAGGGCCCCTTACTGGGCAGTGTGCACTATAAATCTTCACCATCATCACATCCTTAGTGTAGCAGGGCCCCTACTGGGCAGTGTGCACTATAAATCTTCACCATCATCACATCCTTAGTGTAACAGGGCCCCTTACTGGGCAGTGTGCACTATAAATCTTCACCATCATCACATCCTTAGTGTAACAGGGCCCCTTACTGGGCAGTGTGCACTATAAATCTTCACCATCGTCACATCCTTAGTGTAGCAGGGCCCCTACTGGGCAGTCTGTACTATAAATCTTCACCATCGTCACATCCTTAGTGTAGCAGGGCCCCTACTGGGCAGTGTGCACTATAAATCTTCACCATCGTCACATCCTTAGTGTAGCAGGGCCCCTACTGGGCAGTGTGCACTATAAATCTTCACCATCGTCACATCCTTAGTGTAGCAGGGCCCCTACTGGGCAGTCTGCACTATAAATCTTCACCATCGTCACATCCTTAGTGTAGCAGGGCCCCTACTGGGCAGTGTGCACTATAAATATTCACCATCATCACATCCTTAGTGTAGCAGGGCCCCTACTGGGCAGTGTGCACTATAAATCTTCACCATCGTCACATCCTTAGTGTAGCAGGGCCCCTACTGGGCAGTGTGCACTATAAATATTCACCATCATCACATCCTTAGTGTAGCAGGGCCCCTACTGGGCAGTCTGCACTATAAATCTTCACCATCATCACATCCTTAGTGTAGCAGGGCCCCTACTGGGCAGTGTGCACTATAAATCTTCACCATCATCACATCCTTAGTGTAACAGGGCCCCTTACTGGGCAGTGTGCACTATAAATCTTCACCATCGTCACATCCTTAGTGTAGCAGGGCCCCTACTGGGCAGTCTGTACTATAAATCTTCACCATCGTCACATCCTTAGTGTAGCAGGGCCCCTACTGGGCAGTGTGCACTATAAATCTTCACCATCGTCACATCCTTAGTGTAGCAGGGCCCCTACTGGGCAGTGTGCACTATAAATCTTCACCATCGTCACATCCTTAGTGTAGCAGGGCCCCTACTGGGCAGTCTGCACTATAAATCTTCACCATCGTCACATCCTTAGTGTAGCAGGGCCCCTACTGGGCAGTGTGCACTATAAATATTCACCATCATCACATCCTTAGTGTAGCAGGGCCCCTACTGGGCAGTGTGCACTATAAATCTTCACCATCGTCACATCCTTAGTGTAGCAGGGCCCCTACTGGGCAGTGTGCACTATAAATATTCACCATCATCACATCCTTAGTGTAGCAGGGCCCCTACTGGGCAGTCTGCACTATAAATCTTCACCATCATCACATCCTTAGTGTAGCAGGGCCCCTACTGGGCAGTGTGCACTATAAATCTTCACCATCATCACATCCTTAGTGTAGCAGGGCCCCTACTGGGCAGTCTGCACTATAAATCTTCACCATCATCACATCCTTAGTGTAGCAGGGCCCCTACTGGGCAGTGTGCACTATAAATCTTCACCATCGTCACATCCTTAGTGTAGCAGGGCCCCTACTGGGCAGTGTGCACTATAAATCTTCACCATCGTCACATCCTTAGTGTAGCAGGGCCCCTACTGGGCAGTGTGCACTATAAATCTTCACCATCATCACATCCTTAGTGTAGCAGGGCCCCTACTGGGCAGTGTGCACTATAAATCTTCACCATCGTCACATCCTTAGTGTAGCAGGGCCCCTACTGGGCAGTCTGTACTATAAATCTTCACCATCGTCACATCCTTAGTGTAGCAGGGCCCCTACTGGGCAGTGTGCACTATAAATCTTCACCATCGTCACATCCTTAGTGTAGCAGGGCCCCTACTGGGCAGTCTGTACTATAAATCTTCACCATCGTCACATCCTTAGTGTAGCAGGGCCCCTACTGGGCAGTCTGTACTATAAATCTTCACCATCATCACATCCTTAGTGTAGCAGGGCCCCTTACTGGGCAGTCTGTACTATAAATCTTCACCATTGTGACATCCGTGTGTCTAATTCTTGATACTCCTGAAACCTGTCTAATCCAACATGCACTGGGAGACTAAATTTTTTGTCAGAATATGCAGTGTGTTGGAATAAACAGTGTAAAAACAATGAGAATGTGAATGAAAACAAGGGTCAGAATGTCCAGTGAAATGGATTACACAGGTGTTGGATGAGGCAGTTTTCACTGTATGTGGTATTCAGTGGGTTTTTTCTCGTATTTTTTATCCATCAGAAGAAAAAAACAAATTCATGTAGTTCTGACTGTGTATTAATATTAATAACAACACCAATATCTATGGATTGCTGTGTTTCATGATCTTGGCTAAATGGGCATTAACAATCTGAATTCAGAACTTATATACGTGTATCTCATTTTTCTAGAAAGTATCCCAAAACATTGATATTTCATTTCATATATCAATACATTACAAAGACCACCTGTATATTGCAATGCATGGATGACATAGATATATTGTTATACACCTAGTTACAGACTTTTAAGGTGAACTGTACTGACCCAGTGCATCCTGTATGAACATGAGCTACTTTATGTAATGAAATTAAACTACTGTGTGACACTGACCATGGCTTGTAATTGTAGTCGTAAGGGCTACACAGACCTTGGATATCGGCCTGGGTAGCTCAGTGGTTTGAGCACCTGACTAGTATTGCAGGGCTCCCGGGTTCAATCCCTGATCCAGCCACAAATTTTCTCCTCTCTCCTATATACTACATAATGAAGGCAAGAAGTTAGTTCTCCATTGTTCTACTGTCAATGTTCATTGTTGTCTTTTTAGTTGTTTAAGGCACTGGATCTTCATCCCTTGTTGCTGAAGAAAGATTGGAAAGACCTGGGTGTTCAACAGAACTCCACACAGGTACACATCCCCCTCACATGACTACACATCACCTCACATGACTACACATCCCCCTCACATGACTACACATTTCACTTGACTACACATCTCCCTCACATGACTACACATTTCACTTGACTACACATCACCTCACTTGACTACACATCACCTCACATGACTACACATCACCTCACATGACTACACATTCCCTCACTTGACTACACATTCCCTCACTTGACTACACATCATCTCACATGACTACACATTTCCTCACTCACTTGACTACACATTACCTCTCTTGACTACACATTTCACTTGACTACACATTATCTCACTTGACTACACATCACCTCACTTGACTACACATCACCTCACTTGACTACACATCACCTCACATGACTACACATTCCCCCACTTGACTACAAATCATCTCACTTGACTACACATCCCCCTCACATGACTACACATTTCACTTGACTACACATCACCTCACTTGACTACACATCACCTCACTTGACTACACATCACCTCACTTGACTACACATCACCTCACATGACTACACATTCCCCCACTTGACTACAAATCATCTCACTTGACTACACATCCCCCTCACATGACTACACATTTCACTTGACTACACATCATCTCACTTGACTACACATCATCTCACATGACTACACATTCCCTCACTCACTTGACTACACATCACCTCTCTTGACTACACATTTCACTTGACTACACATTATCTCACTTGACTACACATCACCTCACTTGACTACACATCACCTCACTTGACTACACATCACCTCACATGACTACACATTCCCCCACTTGACTACAAATCATCTCACTTGACTACACATCCCCCTCACATGACTACACATTTCACTTGACTACACATCATCTCACTTGACTACACATCACCTCACATGACTACACATCACCTCACATGACTACACATCCCCCTCACATGACTACACATTTCACTTGACTACACATCATCTCACTTGACTACACATCCCCCTCACATGACTACACATCCCCCTCACATGACTACACATCCCCCTCACATGACTACACATCATCTCACTTGACTACACATCCCCCTCACATGACTACACATTTCACTTGACTACACATCACCTCACTTTACTACACCTCACCTCACTTGACTACACATCACCACACTTGACTACACATCATCTCACTTGACTACACATCACCTCACTTGACTACACATTTTCTCACTTGACCAGTCATGTATCCATTTTTATTAATAACATTTTTTGCTATTGCATCCCAAGTATTGCAGACAGTGTGAGGTTTGAGTATAGCTGCAGATCTGTAGCTCTCTGGGGGAAGTATTGGGACAGACCAGAGAACTACAGATTAGCAGCTAGGTTGAGTCACACTCATACAATAATAAGGTACAGGTGACACACATGTTCTTTGGAACACCAATTCTGATGCAGTATATGTGATAGACTTTGTTTTGTTGTTGCAGCATTTAATGTTCTGAAATAAATGAAATTCCAACTTTTAGTAAAATTTCTTTATAATCTTATTTCATCAGGTTTTAAAACAATGCTTGGCTGTGATAGAATCGTCTTGGAGGTATACTGATTTATTTTATGCTCACTTTTCCTATTTAAAATAAAAGAGAATTTGTTAATTATATGTATTAATAAAATGGTTTATTTACATTTACTAATGCTATGCTAGTGACAATCTGATACAGTTTCAAAGCATTATATTTTTCGATATAAGCACTTACTTATCTTTCAATATGACATTATAGAAGTTAAATTAAAAACATAATATAAAGAATAAATGCCTTGGTTGTTTGTTAGTATTATAGGCAAAGCTAATTATTCAACTGTTTTTATACCTCCATAATACAAACAAACTCTCATTTATTCCTTGATACAGCCTCATTTTTAGTACTGGTTAATTTTCACTGTTGGATAAAGTGTCAAATTAAAACTGTAGTGAGTATAACACAGCCTGGACATTGATATACGATGGACAAAAAAAGAGGAAATTAAAAATTACTTGAATGGGACTTAGACAAGACCTTCCAGATTTCTGCAGAGATTTGACTGAATTTACAATATGAAGACGAATGATTGTATTGTATTTCTGTTTCCAGGGATGAAGTTAAAGCTGCTGTAATACGATTCACTCGATGGCTGATATCTGATGTTCTAGACCACTGGGTAATAGATATTTCATTTCAAGTGATGAAAAAATACCCAGAATTTATACTCAACTCTCAGCTATTCCTATTAAAGTCAAACAAGAGTCAGAATGCACATACACAAGATTTAATCTTTTTTGAGCCACACATTATTTCCTTGCTTTGTTTCCAGATCAATACATTATTTTCTTGGTTTGTTTCCAGACTGATGATTGTGTGGAAATGGTGCATTCCTGGATGATGATTCTCAGGGACAGTGTGGAGACAGAAAAAATCACTGACCTTCAACTCAGTGTTGCCATGGTGATCCAGCACAATGCCAACTGTCTTCTCAAAAATTGTCAGTCTACATTAGGTATGTATTATCTCAGACATTGTCATGATTCCTGTGTACTTTCAGAATGACTAAAATGAATTTTGAAGGTCATCTATAAAAGGGTTTTAATTAAAAGAAGGGTAAATATATGTCTGTGTGTGTATGTATTTATATAGAAAGGTTATACTATACTATTATCAGGAATTAAGAAGATGTTTGAATTCTGGGAGATGTTAACTAAATTACAACAGGAGGATGACCCAGAGGTCAGAGAGGTCATCACCATGACATTGCTGGTGCTTGGAAATGATAGAGGTTTGAAAACAGCTTTATTAAAGCCTGTCTATCATTAGACTAGCCAGGTCTAGTGAATTCTAGAGTCACAAAATAATATATTTCCATGTGATAGACAATGTTTTCATCATGATGAGAGACTGTACAAGGGCTTCCTTTATGACATTCCAGCTGTCCAGCCGTCCTTGACCTTGGATTACTTGGTGAGGTCCTTTGTTGGTACACATGCTGTAACAAAGGGAGCTAACTGTCTGCTGACTCTGATATCATGGATGATTGACAATGATTCCTCAAGCGTATGTACAATTGAGAGTATAATTAATTTTTTAGGTCACCGAGTCACTCAGGTGACTTATTGTGATCAGCGCCTGTCGTCAGCCTTCATTCCTCATTCATTAAAATGTTTTGAGCTTCTTCTCAAAAACTGCATGGCTAATGCTAGTGAGGTTTGTAGATAGGTTGTATTGTATTGTCATTTCTTTAAGTTGCTACTTTGATGGATAATTATAAATACACAAAGAAAAATAGGGGATTATAGTATTTGTTAATGAGCTACAGTGTTTTAAACTCTTGCACTTAGAATATACTTTTGATTTCTTTGTATAATACTTTTGTATGTTGTTGATAACACAACATAAATCATTCATTACATAGTTTAATACTAGTAGATTAGAAATGAATAATGACCCTTCTGCACCTGAAATATGCAAAATTGCTTAATACAGAAATCTAGTTGTTAAAAGAATGTCTCAAAGTATTATCAGTTTTTTAAATTGTAGATAAGTTACAATGTCTTGCCTCAAAGTTTAAGAAGTTTTGGCTTAGAAATAAAATTTTCAATTAGTTATGAAATAGAAATGGTAAAATTATGCAGTTTCATAGTTTTTTAATTTATAAAAAATCCTTCTGCCCCAAATACAGTCCTTTCCAAACCCTTTTTAGCTCACCCGAACATTGTTCTTGTAAGCTTTTCACTTTTTGCAACTTCTTCTCTAGAACCACCATGCCTGCCACAAAGCACCCTTGGGTCAATGGAATTTAAATTTGTTCAAATGAAGGGCCATGTCCCTTTCTAAGAGGAGATAATCAAGAAATAGTGAAAAGGGAGGGGAATCTCAAGAACTACAGAAACAGAAAAGCCCCTAGGCCTCTTCTTATATGCCCGTCATCACATGGGACGTATTATGTTATGGCGCTATCCGTGTGTCTGGGTGGCTGGTTGTCCAAGGTGATGTTTTTCAGATTTTCCCCCCATAACAGGTGCATGTACAGCTTTGAAATTTGGTCACAATTTCTCCCTCAAGAAGCATAAGAATGAGTTTGCTCTTGAGCTAGATTGGTGCACCTTAACCTACTTTAGGACTATATATAGGTCAAACAGTTTTCTGGACTTTTTTCGTTACAGATACAGATATTGCCCTGAAATTTAGTCATAAGCTTCCTCTCGGAGGAATACAAGTTCAATTTGCAATTCAGCTGGATTGAAACATCAGTCCATGACCTACATTAAGGATAAAAGTAGGTCTAACAGAAACAACTTTTATAATTGGTGCACCATGACCTACATTAGAGCTAAAAGTAGGTCAAATAGTTTCCTGGATTTTTTCTCATCAAAGATACAGATATTGCACTGACATTTCGTCACAACCTCCCTCCAGCACACCTGTCAGATGGATTGGTGCACCATGAGCTACTGTAAGGCTTTTCTATTCAGAATGTGTGATATCAATTCAGAGTGCATAATGTGCTTACAGATTGAATTTCACTGTCCGAAGAGTGTATGTTGTACCGTTTGCGGTACTTTTGTTGAATTTGAAGTGGCATAAAAGATTTCAACTGGATAAGGTTGAGTGACGGAAATGTAATATTTTTGAGCCAATAGATTAAATATTAAACAAGCTTCACTCTAGACCCCACTGGGGTCCTCAAAACAGTCCCCAGATATCTACCTGTTTAACAACCCCTTCCCCCATTCAGAAATTTCTGGATCTGCCACTGGCATTAGGGATGGGACTGAATCTTATAAAAATAGTCTTCCTATCTATTCTATTTCTAGGCATCTTACAAATAGACTGTATAAGTAGTTCTAATGAGCATGGAGGCTTGTACCAAAACTTTGGAAGTCAGGAATTCAGACTTTTATGAAGAATATTCATTTAAAATGTATTTTTATGGGGGGGGGGAAAAAAAAAAAAAAATGCTTAATTTTCAAAATATCATCCTTTTCCCAAACATGTAAGCATAAAAAATGGGTACATTGTTCTTATGAGCATAGCAATCTCTACCAAATTTGTGAAATTCAATACTCTTGGGTCAGGGGTTCAGACTCCAGGGCAGGACTATATGGAATCTATATACTGAAATGCATATGTTAAATCTTCTTTTCTGTTAAAGTCACTTGGTTTTATATTGTAAGAATTTTCAAATCTTTCAAATACCATTTGAATTTTGGCAGTGAAACTTCCCTTCAGGAGTCCCTGTGACTTGATTAAGGATGACCACTATTGGGGGTCTCTATGACTTGATTAAGGAGAACCACTGACTCCAGGGTGTGTCAAACTTGGTATCTATAGTGTATATGTGCAAAACATATAGATGATATCGCTTTAATGCTATAAATACTAAATTGAAACTAAATGGATATTTAGAAGGAGTAGGTAGTCCTTTACCAAAATTGTAAATCCTAGGGGGTAAGGATTTGGTTTCAGGGTGGTGTCAAATTATTATAATGATTTGAAGGACTTCATTAAGTTTCCTGATACTGTATAAAATCTTGATGTATATTTAGGAAAAGCAGAAAAGGATGTACCCCCCAAAAAATGGTGAACTTTGCAACCCCAGGGTTTTGACTCTAGGGTGGATCCAAATTAGTCATATCATTTAATGCTAATACATATATTATGTAAAGCCTTTCATCAGCGTTTGCATTTTTGAGGGCATTGAAGTTTTAAGAACACAGCTTGTTTTATACTGTTGCTGAATATCAGAATTTAGCTTTGATATTCAGAACAGGGATTTTTTCTAGATTTCATAGCCCTTGGGAGTAGTGATACTTTTAACTAGTACTCAGGTGACCTATAAGGCCTGTGGGCCTCTTGTTTGTGATTAAGCAAAGAAAATTTGCAATAAGTGTCTTCTAAATGTATTTCCCTTTTTAAAAAAATGAGTTTAAAGTTCTTGCTAACCATGATCTGAAGACTATGATGTGGCCACATGAAGAGGTTTTGTCTACAGGAATATCTTTTTCAATCTTCTATCAAATGTATATGTGCAAATAATGCCAAATGTCCTCATGATATCATTAGTGCAAATTTAAGTTTGTTTAAACTTTTAATCAAGTTTGCGTTTCTTTACAGGAGGGTGCAGAGCGACTGTTTGACAAAAGTGAAATGAATGTGTTCAGAGAGGATGTGTTGTTTTACCAGGTCATTTTGAAGTACTGCCTTACTCTGATTCTGTCAACACAGCTCAGAGATAGCAACACAGAGGATGAAGATGTCACACCATTGACACCAAATGTAGAGGGATCTTCTGATGTAAAAGGAACCTCTGGTGTTGAGAAAGTTTTATCACAGCTTCATCTAGTAGTAGATGAGAACTTTTCTTTGTCCAACACAGTGTTGCCAGTCACAAAAACCAATATGTCTGAAGTTTTAGAGATGATTGGATCGTTTCTCAAGAAGTTTTCATGTTCAGCAGGAAGTGAGAAAGCAAAACCATTTCTAAAAACTAATGCATTTCAGGATAGCCTTTTGGAACAGTATAAGTGTAAAGTGCTAGGCTTTATATATAAAATCCTTTGTGATATAACTGAACATTCATTTAGTGATCAGGAAGTGTGTGTCATGTCAATGGAATCAAAGAGTGAAACAGCAAATTTTACTCATCCAAATTGTTTTGTATCAAATTGATATATATGCAACCGCCAAATAATAATGATGCAAAAAACATGGTTTATCTATCTAGTTTGTGTGTACATGTGGGTATGTGTGATTGCAATATCTGTATTGATATATATAGAAGTCTTCCCATTTTGAAATGAACTAATTTAGAATGAGCTAAAACCTTTGTGACTGAGTATATATCGATGAAACAATGATGAGTATTGATTGTGAGAAGTTTAATTACAGGCACTAGTATCCCAAAGTTAATAGAGTGGAAGAATAGGAGCTACAAAAACATTAACAAAGTCACAACAATCTCTTATCAGATAAAGTATCCTATTCAAGGGGAGAAATGCTTCAATTTTAAAGACAATAAAATAACAATGCATTATGTTTCAAGGGCTTTCTTAGCTCACCTGAACCAAAATCTCAAGTGAGCTTTTCTGATCGAAATATGTCCGTTGTCCGTCGTCGTTGTCATAAACTTTTCACATTTTCATCTTCTCCAGAACCACTGGGCCAATTTCAACCAAACTTAATACAAAGCCTCCTTAAGCGAAGGGGATTCAAGTTTGCTCAAATGAAGGGCCACGCCCTTTTCAAGGGGAGATAATAGTGAAAATACATTGATGATTTTTTAAAAATCTTTTCCAGAACCACTGGGCCAATTTCAACCAAACATGGCACAAGCATGCTTGGGTGTAGGGAATACAAGTTAATTCAAATGATGGGTCATGCCATCTTCAAAGGGGAGATAATCATAAAAATAGGGTGGGGTCATTTAAAAATCTTCTTCTCAAGAACCACTGGTCCAGAAGACCTGGAATTCACATGAAAGCTTTCTGACATAGTGTAGATTCATGAAAACCATGACTCCCAGGGGTAGGTTGGGGCCACAACAGGGGATCAACATTTTACATGCAAATATATAGGTGAAATCTTTGAAAATCTTTTTCTCAAGAACCACTGGGCCAAGAAAGTAAAAATTTACATGAAAGCTTCCTGACATAGTGCAGATTCAAGTTTGTTAAAATCATGGCCTCTAGGGGTAGGATGGGGCCACAAGAGGGGATCAAACTTGACATACAAATATATAGGAAAATCTTTTAAAAATCTTCTCAATAACCACTATGCCAGGAATGTACAAATTTACATGAACGCTTCCTGACATAGTGCAAATTCAAATTTGTTAAAATTATGGCCTCCAGGGGTAGGATGGGGCCACAATAGGGGATTAAAATTTTACATACAAATATATAGGAAAAATGTTATAAAATCTTCTTCTCAAGAACCACTAGGCCAGAAGAGCTGAAATTTACATGAAAGCTTCCTTTCATAATGCAGATTCATGTTTGTTAAAATCGTGGCCCCTGGGGGTAGGATGGGGCCACAATAAGGGATCAAAGTTGTACATACAAATATATAGGAACAATCTTTAAAAATCTTCTGAAGAACATCTGAGCCAGAAAAGCTGATATTTACATGAAGGTTTCCTGACATAATTCAGATTCAAGTTTGTTGCCCCTGGGGGTAGTATCGGGCCACAATAGGGGATCAAAGTTTAACATACAAATATATATGGAAAATCTTTAAAAAAAATTCTTCTCAAGAACCACTGAGCCAGAATAGCTGATATTTACATGAAAGCTTCTTGACATAGTACATATTCAAGTTTGTTAAAATCATGGCCTCTGGGGGTAGTATTGGGCCACAATAGGGGATCAAAGTTTTACATACAAATATATATGGAAAATCTTTAAAAATCTTCTTCTCAAGAACCACTGAGCCAGAAAAGCTGATATTTACATGAAAGCTTCTTGACATAGTGCAGATAGATTCAAGTTTGTTAAAATCATGACCCCTGGGGGTAAGATGGGGCCACAATAGGGGTTCAAAGTTATACATACAAATATATCGGAAAAATCTTCTCAACAAGTACCACTGAGCCAGAAAAGCTGAGATTTACCTGGAAGCTTGCTGACACAGTGCAGATTCAAGTTTGTTAAACTCATGACCCCTGAGGCTAAGATGAGGCCACAATAGGGGATTGAAGTTTTACATACCAATAAATAGATTTTTTTTAAAAATCTTCTTAAGAACCATTGGGCCAAAGAAGTTTACATTTGCACAAAAGCTTCTTTCCTGGCTTAGTGCAGATTCAAGTTTGTAAAAATCATGGTCCTTGGGGGTAAGATGGGGCCACAGTAGGGGATCAAAGTTTTTACATACAAATATATATGGAAAATCATTAAAAATCTTCTCGAGAACCACTGAGTCAGAAAAGTTTACATTTACATGAAAGCTTCCTAACATAGTGCAGATTCAAGTTTGGTAAAATAACCCCACCCACCCCCCCCCCCCCCCCCCACCCCAAGTAGGTTGGGGCCCAATAGGGACCAAAGTTTTATAAGCAGATATATATAGGGAAAATCTCTAGATATGAGCCAAGGTGACTCAGGTGAGCGATGTGGCCCATGGGTCTCTTGTTTCTATGTCCACTCATTCAACAAGCGGACATAGAAAAAAGGGGGGAGCAAGATTGAAGGTCTGGTTTTAATCAGACTGCATACAAATATATAGGGAAAATTATTAAAAATCTTCTGATGAAGAATCACTGGGCGAGAAAGGTTTACATTTACATAAAAGCTTCCTGACATGGTGCAGATTCAAGTTTGTAAAAATAATGGCTCCCGGGCCACAATAGGGATCAAAGTTTTACATGGGAATATAAAAGGAAAATCTTTAAATATGGGCCCAAGTGAGTAATGTGGCCTATGAACGTCTTGTTTATTTTTTATTTATTTGAAGAATTTAATTTTATTTACAAACTCTGAAATAGTTCGATCCTCAATATTTTAAATCGCTTTTGCTTGTTAGGAAATTTATAATTGTGTAATGTTGTAATTTTGATGACATTAAACTCAGCAATTCATCTTGGACTGTTTTAGATTAGCCTTTAAATGATAAGATGTTCTTCATCCTTGTACAATATCTGCATACTACATGTATGTGTTATTTATATTAGATAACTAATTATACCAACCTGTTTCTACATGTCAGAGAATTTTGTGTGTATATATTCAAGGTCTACTGAGCTGTTGCCCTTTTCACACCAAAAAAAATGTTTAATATTTTTTTTTCAATTCTTGCATTTACATGAATGGAAATTTATCTTTATATCCAGTCCTGTAGATTTTCTGATTTGGTAGTATTTCCCATAAGTATTAAACCTTACATACTTATCATCTTGTGAGGTGTGTTGATTTGAAAGGCAGATACATATCTTAAAAGTTATAAAAGTAAGGTATTTTGTGAAAAGGGACATAATGTCACGTTCAATTAGAAATTTCTGGTATTTTTCTCATTTAAAATACATATGTAGATCCGACAAAAAGTTTCCCCTCTTTGAATGACTCATTAGACACTTAATTTCCTCGAGGATAAATTCTTTAATCAAGAGATTGTTCCATTGTATAAATTTGACTGTGGAGTACTATTTCCTTAATTCGGTTAAAGCAGACAAGTGAGGGGCATGAACTCGTGTTAACCCGGAGAACGCGTAAGGTCTTGTCTCGGACGGGACCCTGTTGTTGGAGTTACCTCTCGTGGGACCTTGTTACTTGTGCCTTCCAGGTGCTTCTACACATCGATTAAATTTATAGATATCACATTTCGTAATGCGTAGCAGATTTTTAAGTATCAAATTTCATAACAGCGTTTGAGCAAGGGTTCAAGGCAAGGTTCTCTTTTAAAAACAAACAGTACTGTTTCGTCCCCCATATTGTTCTGAAACCAGAGATATATGTTTTCATTTTTTTCGATGGCCGTATTCCATAGAGGATGAAATATGATTACTGATTATAAACAGACCCTTGCGCTTGATGACATTTGTTCCTTTTTATACAGTAACGCAAAAATTACATTCGATCATCGTCAGTGTATCTTTCAACGTAAAGTGTTTGTTCAAAAAAGAAATTCTTGCGCAATTTTGTGTCCGCCCGACCGATATACGATGTAGAACAGCTTGATTTGTAAAAATGTTTTTTTTTCTTTTATATTACAGTGAATGTTGCATTCAGGTAATTTATTTTATCTTCCTGAAACACGCACCGATTGTAGCAGTGATGTAAATCATGTTTATTTTTAACGTGTCGTGCGCCAAATGTTTTGGGTTGTTGTTTTTTTTCTTTCTTAAAAATAATTTCAATGTTAAAGTATCATAGAGTGTATGGCATAAAATTTGTAAGTAAAAAATAAATGCACACAAAATGACGAAAAAGCAAATCTATATTGTAAATATAAATCTCTCATCGATTAAGGATTGATCGAGAATGGGATATAAGTTTTCAGTTGTTCAGCAAAAGGACTTTGTGATGCAACGTTGAAAGTCCGGCAAAAAAAATCTAGAGGTTTTTAAGAAATCCTCGTGACAGTTCCCACATATCGAATGATACAGCAACAAAAAAAATCTAATCAATCGATTTCTGTTTTTGTTTTAGACATACCCATATACATTTGTATATTGCAGTTTGTATATTTCGGTGTGAACTCGGATATTTCACGGTTCACACTGAAGGTGGATGAATCACACCGTCTTCCAGTGATGAAGACAATCAAAAACAAGCTTACTAGATAGAACCCTGCTGTAGTCGATTTAGGAATTCCCCCTCTCTCTAATTACCAGTAATTATAGTTTTTTGACAGATTTTACATTTGTTTGCTGGGGTCTTGCACATTTCGCATTCCGTGTTTATTTTCTCTGACTGCGTGAAGAAACACGCTGGCTTTCCCCTAACAATTCAATAATTATATGATGTTTAGACTTCTTTGATAAGCTAAACATCTGGTTACTTTGGTGAAAATCGAAATTTTTAAGAGATATTTTTTATAACTGAAATTCGATTCCCTACTTTTGTGAGAACAGTTGAAACTGTCGTAATTTTTTTTTAATTAACTACCTACCAGACGAAAGTGATTAGAAAAGAAGTAAAAACGTGCGAAATGGTTAAGATTGAACAGTATTTTAAACATCTGTGTGCTCATTGTTTACAGTGTATGCGCCTTATGATTTGATCGTAAACGACAAAAACACTTCTGCTAATGTAACACAAAGATAAAGAATTGTTTCAGGAATTTTTAATGCCGTGCATAATATTGCAAAATATGCCATTATAGTTTTTGTTGATTTTTTTCGAAGATTAAATGACGGTACGGTAGAGAGGCCTTTTTCATACATGTTTGAATAATGAAACATAAGTGATCGTCATGTTGTTTTACTTATCGTCTAGGCTAATTAACAAACAAACAAAAATAAATGAAACGCGTCATTCTTTTGCAATATTGACTACTAAGAATCAAAATAAAATTATTTTGTTTGTTGATAACTTTTGAGGTGAGTAGCCTTTTGAATTGACACGTGGAATTTGGGAAATCCAACCATGACATGATTAGGGGAAGACTCTGAAAACTGATCTTAGTTGAGGTACATGTAGCAACTTGTCGCTGCTTTCTCCCTCCTTTTCTCAAGAGTTACTGACCGATGACAATTGCTCTGGTTAGCGGTAGGAACTCTATACTAATTACAATGTAATTTTTTCGAATTCGGAAAGGGTTGTTTTTGGAGTGTTTTTGTAAGGGGCGGTAATTTTTTTTTTTCATCTCTGCAATTTGAGAAAAGAAACTGTCATTCGTATGCCTCTAAACAACCCATACTTAGCAACAAAAAAAAGACTCTGCTTTGTGTGTGTGTGTTTACTTCCAAGAAGGGGGGGGGGGATGTTTGTTCGAAGAAGTCTCATTCGATATTGCTTCCAACGGGTCTGTAGATTCAGACACTTGGTACCGAGTTTCTGACGCCGCGGCGGGACACTTGGTACCGAGTTTCTGACGCCGCGGCGGGTCTGTAGGAATCGGACAGCTTAGTACCGAGTTTCTGACGCCGCGGCGGACACTTAGTACCGAGTTTCTGACACCGCGGCGGGACACTTTGTACCGAGTTTCTGACGCCGCGGCGGAGCACTTGGTACCGAGTTTCTGACGCCGGTATGTAATATCTTGGCATGGTGTGAAATAACACATTTTTTTTCTATCTCGTACTTACAACAGGTAGAGAAAGGAAGATCCCTATCGACGTCTGCGTCAAAAAGTCACGGTCAAAATTTCAACCATTGAATTCAACAAATGTTTTGGACACCATATGAAGAATGCTACATAATTTTATAGGGCTGTGCATACCTGTAGCGCTTTTTTTGTCCTCAATTGGATTTCTACTTTCTTTTTCGTGTTTCCCAATGACCGTTGGCTTGGAAAACAAATCTACCTGTCTGCTATCTACCGATAAGCTATCAGATTGGGGACCAGTCTTGCGTGATGCCTTACGGGGTTGACTTGCAGTCAATGCCGTTAACCATTTAGCTGGCCGATATGTGTTTATCTGTAGAACCGACCAGGACTAACCTTACAGAAAGCGGACTCAAAGAAAACCCTGTGTCTGATTATGACTTTGTATCCATTTCTTTTGTGATGGATTGCACACTTTGGTTTTGATATTTATATGTTTAGAAGATCTATCTGTAAATTAAAGATATCTGCTCATAAATAATGATTGAAGTTGCTAGATATTCTAGTATTGATGGGAATGAATGAGTCTGTAACAAATGTAACTCCAGTTCATTAAGAGATGATATTTATTTTTTGATTTTAAAAATGTGAAAAGTTTGTTGATGAAATATAACTTTTTGTGATGTGATAAAAAAAAATGTACCGAATTTTACTATACTTAATGATGAAAAAATTCATGTACATATTATGTTCCGAAGAGTCATCTATTCTAAATCCATTTTGGGAAATTTATTTTGAACAATATATGCAACTAACAACAGTGACATTGTGTTCAAACTCATTTTTTTTGTGTGCTGATGTACAGCGTTATGTATACATTTGTGTGTATTTTCATGCTGCCCCTCGAGTGCCTTTGATTGGAAATAAAATACGTTCTATGTTCATTCGGAACTGCTTGTGAAAAATATTAGCCATTCTTCATGTAAACGCCAGAATCCACACGCTACAGCGCTATTCTGTACGTCAGAATCCACACGCCATAGCGCTATTCTGTACGCCAGAATCCACACGCTATAGCACTATTCTGTACGCCAGAATCCACACGCTATATAGCGCTATTCTGTACGCGTGAATCCACACGCTATAGCGCTATTCTGTACACCAGAATCCACACGCTATAGCGCTACTCTATACGCCAGAATCCACACACTATATAGCGCTATTCTGTACGTGTGAATCCACACGCTATAGTGCTATTCTGTACGCCAGAATCCACACGCCATAGCGCTATTTTGTACTTTCAGGACTTATGATTAATACTTGCTAAAGAAATAGCAGATAAATCTCCCTATGAATTACTGGGTGAGGTCATGGATTATAAATATTGATTGCATACAAGTGTTGCTTGCACAATGTAAAGAGTACCATCGTAGTTTTTCTACTCATGATTGCTACAGAAATGACAAAAGGAGGAAAAGTTTATTACTGGGTCATTGGTCAAGGTCGCAGGCAGTAATATTTTTGATACAATTAAGTAATTTGCTCCATACATTGTTGGTGGGAAGGAGAAGATACGTGCTAATGGGTCCAGAGCCTATTCTGAAATTGAGATTTGAGTATGGTACCCTTTGAATAATGCAATGTTGCGAGGGGTTACCCCGCTTGACGGCGCCCTTGTTACAATGTTTGTCATTATATCAATGTAATGGCAGCATCAGACGACTGTAGTTTATATCTAGTACCAATAGTCTTCTGATCATTGGGCGGTTCATTTGTTACTTCTGTGAGTGAAATTATAGAATAATAAACATTTTAGGGGGTACATGTCGTTCCACGTTATAGCAATACCCCAGAGAGTGCAGTATATCAGAGTTAAAGGGGATTATATGATTCAAAGAGAATGGCTGAATATGCTGTGAAAAGAAATGAAAAAATGCTAAGGTCAAATTACAAATGTTCTTTTACATTTTATTGGCAAGCAACTAAATCTATTTAGAATGCTACAACTAATTTGCTAAATAATGTATGTAAGCCTTATTAAAAGCGACGTGCACACAAAAGTCGACAAATTAGTTCGTATCTATTCAAACCATACCAACTGCAATGAACAAACACACGGAGGGAGTGATATGTCCATTATATATTTAACAGATTCAATTTGTTACACAATATTCGTATATTTACTGAAATTTAGAAGTTCAGTTTCTAATTTTTTATATTGTTGAGTGGTTAGCAGGTTGGAATCGATGTGATGTTATGACGTCAAAAGTGACCTTTTGCAATCTACCTTTTGTTCGTCGTCCGACGTGCGTCAACACTTGAAAATTTTCTACTTCTCAAATACTAATGGACCAATGTTTTGCCTATTCAGTATGCAGCATAGATCTTTGGGATAAGGAAAGCAAAATTTCTTGGTCACATGTGACTGAGGGGTGGGGCCAAAAGTTAAAAAGAAAAAAACCACGATGATATCATTGCAGTTTTTTCGATGACACCATCCAAAATGTCACAATGAACAAAGGATCCCTAGGTGATGGATTCGTGTGCTGGGACGAGGCTTTGTGTGGTGCTTGTAGTGCAAAGTTATTGTTCCTATAGAAAACCTAAATTGAGTACATGTACATAGTTAAAATTATGAAATGCATGCATGGTCCCAGCTGGTTTAATGACTTTGGCATCAGGGTACAGTGTAGGATTTACGAGTCGTATACATGTAGTAAATATGTATCGTTTATTTAGAATTCTTCTCATGTTCTGGGCGTCAGACAAGTAACTGAGAGCATATCAATAATTAGCAGGAAGGCTTAAAAAACCTCCTATGTCTGTGTGTTCAGGTCTCCATGTTTGATGATGTGGACTGCGTATAGTACTGAATATCTAGGAAACAAATTAAGTACATTGTTATAATTCCACGAACAAAGTTCCTACTTAGAAATCACAAAATGTATATGTTGTCTATCCGTCCGTCCGTCCGTCTGTATGTCTCAGTCTTTTATCCTACTTTGTGTCTGGTGCACAGATTTATAACGGTGATACATTAAAAGCTCATTCTTTGCGCAAAGGTTGCTTCTGATCAACAATGTGTTATATCCCAGAATCAAAATAATTTGGACAACGTCACCTGTAAAATAAAAGTTATTGATATCTGTCTGATCTACAACTTTGTAATGAAGTGGCATTTGAATCTCACAATTAACTAAGAGATATTTCAGTGCCTTGACCCTGAATCAAAGGTCCATTAGCCAAGTCTTTGTTCCGGGGGGTAGGGAGTAGAAACATTTCCCTGCACTAAAACTTTGTAGTGCAGGGATATTAAAATAACAAAGTTTGATAATTACAAATCAGTATATCATGACCTTGAGTTAAGGCCAACTGGCCAATGTCAAGATGTGTAATAAATATGCAGAAAATATTTGTTTCGGGCTATAACTTAATGGAGCCTAATAAAACTCATTTTGGGAACAAAAATATATGCTTTTGACCAAACAGTGTGTTCTTATCATTCTGCCAAGATCAAGGTCACTGAATCCAACAAGATGCATTCATTGTACCATCAATATGCAACTCCTCTTTGAATATGGCGAGTGTTGTGTGATACTTGTACTTAGGTAACTGTTAGGATTTATACAACTCCTTTTCTAAACACATGCGGTATGTTGAATTACAAATCGTGCTCTTTGTGAAGCCTATTGAGCTTATTTTCGCAGGGAAAAAATAGTTTTCGCGGAATATTGATGCGAAACTTTCGCATATTAACACGGAAATTATTATAAAAGCAATGTTAATGGCGAGACCACTATCAAGTTTCTTGACTCTTTTTTGATAAGTGCATGCCTCCTACGATTTATTCGTCAATATCTTCTTCTTCTTTTTACGATTTTGAAAGCCTGGACGTTTCATGATACGCCGGTCGTTTACTGCATTGTTTGTAGATCTATAGCTCAACCTTATCATCAAACTCCTTTGTAAATTGTTTTTTGTGATATAAAACAAAGATTTTTTTTTTTTCATCTTCGATATCATCAAGAAAATCGTTTCAGCGAAATTATGTGTTCATGACATGTCATTTATATACGTGCATCAAAATGTTAGCTAGATATAGAATACCCGCGCAATCATATTTAGTATGAATTTATTCCTATTTCTACACCTCTTTAGAATCTAATCACGATAGTCTTAACTTCGTCTGATCTTGCATACAAACAAAACTGAGAGTACTGGTCTGTGTCGTCAGCCGAGTAAATGTAAGTTGTGTATCGCCCCTACGTCCACAAAACTAATTTAACAATCTCAAACTAGTTTATTTCTCCACCCCCAACTTTTGATTATTATTTAACTTTACAACCTATGAAAGTGAGTGTAAATTGGTGTTTCAAACACACTATACAGACCCGTAGCTAGCAGTAAATTTTGATTTATGGAGAAGACATTTTATAGGCTTATAACCTGCTGCCCAATCCCTTTCTATAGTGAATGACATATTTATAAACTAAATGCTAAGTTGTGTAATTGAGGGAGGTTACTGCCTCCGCCTCCAGTGTTCTAACGATTCTATGTTGATTTATTAATAATAATTTCATCAGCAATAATAAAAAAGCTTAAAATTTCAATATTTGAAAGGTCTGGCTTGAACTGACATTTCATTTAGTACACTAGAAATAGAACACTTTGTTTTATTACACAAAACCCCTTTTTCTCCTATACGAAGAGCAGCTTAAATAGGATTTTGTAGTTCCTGATATTTAAAAAAAAATATTTACATTTCCAATGTTTTTGACTTTAACCTCATAAACGCGTTCCAGTTTTAAACAATGCGCGTATGAATCTTGACAAATACAGTGCATCTATATTTCGACAAAAATGAACGTAGAATGTAAATATAAGAAACAAACTTCATTTTTTTTTTTTTAAGTACACAAATATCCCGGCGTAAAGCGTCGCAATTCATACTCTTATGTACATGTATTTTTAAAATTGAAACGAAAGGGTGGTTGTCATTTTTTTTTTTACCAATATACAAGGTATCCAGTCACCCCAAACGATAATCCACTGAGACGGGTTCATTATGTCACCTCATTGTCCTCCAAGAGACGTCTGCCATCTTGTGACTCTAATTTGCATATTTCTCAGAATGATCATGAGAATGAAATTATTTAACACATCATTTTTATTCTGCAGACAGGTATAATTAATTAACGTACTTGAATATGAATGGAGTAAGGAGATGATATTTATCATATGAATATTTCTTACGTTTGAAAAATGTCTTTTTCAAATGAAATCTTCCAGTCAGACCAAATTATGGTTACCAAGAGATACAGAGTGAATTTAAAGGTCACCTGGTATATGACCACATAGAGAACGACCACAGTACCGACAGCGTTTAGCATGGTAAGTGTCATGGCATGTGATAGCCCAAAATTTGCCATCAAATGGTCAACATATTTTTGACATCGACCTCTGATCTGATGAGCAACATACCATGACATATCGACCCGAATCAAGCTGCCATACTTGACCTTTGAATAAGGAATGCTATAAATTAAAGCCAAATACAAAAAATGGTTTAATGACCAATAATTTGATATTTCAGACCCTTTAAATTGTCCGCATGTAGTCTTGGAATAATGGCGAGAAGCAATTTACGATCTACTTTCGCACGAGAAAATGAACGTTCTACAATATCTTGGAAATGAACCATGAGTTTAACTTTCTCATTTATGATTTTTTTGAATGACTGGAAATATTTTATCACCCCCCTAAATCTTAATCTTGTATCAATCAGACTCGACGGATTATTATTTTCAAGTGGGTATAGAATTTCTGTCCAGATCACTGGAATTATCGATATAGATATTCCCGTGTAACTAGCGTTTCAATACATTAAGACATGTGGAACTACTTCTTTCGGAAAGGAACGAAGTCCATGTCAGTTTAAGATGTGAATTTCATGGCCAGAGTTTACATGCTTGACACCTCTTCCTCGGCTCTGAAAGTCAGAAAAGACAATCTCCAGATACACCGTGAGTCTAAGCAGGCTTATCCTCGTTAATTTTCTCAGGATAAAAATTATCTTCACATCAATAAACAATACGTTGGTCAACAACCGTTCAATATTCTGCTATTACAGGTTACGGTTTCTTTTTTGGAAACCCTTGAGAAAAAGTTTGCGATTTCTTTGATTAGGTTCCCCACAAAACCACTGAAGTCGGTAATCCTGATGATAAGTTGTATATATGCAATGAGATACCACATTCAAACAAAGAACACCATCAGCCAAACAAGTTGTTCTATATACAGGGAAATCTAGTCTGCTTCACTTTTTGTCAAAACAATTTGGTCCCTCCTATTTCTTCAGATAAATAATCTATCTTTACAACATTGGAGAGAGAGAGAGAGAGAGAGAGAGAGAGAGAGTTCCATTGTCTATTACCTCTGCAGACATCCCCCTGTATTTGATCTATCGTTTGATCATCTAAACTTGAAGTTTTATGTTCATTATTACGTATTTTCTATTTTCAAAAATTTAATATAGAAAATATCAAAAACTTCCGTTTTTATATCCGTCGCATTTTTGTTGCTAAATAAAATTTACGAATTTCGTAGTTTTATTTTATCTACGTGTGTGTCTTGGTTTTTGAGATTTGCGCTGTTACACGGCAAATGGTGTAAAAATAAATGGGAATTGTCTAAAAATTTCGAATGTTATCAACTGGATGAGAGGCCTTATCACTAAGGATGGCCAGAGTGTTTTACCCAATTAATTTTACTAGCGGGCCACCCGTTCAACCCCCATGCTATAACTCATCATGTATTTGGGATACTTTTATTCATATAAATATTTATCTCAAATATTAGATACCACTGAAATCCGCGGATATCAATTTAACATTGTATATTTACAAATTGAAGATTTATAGAAGCAATAGACCGCTTGAAGTGACAATGAAATCGGATGAAGAATGCGCGCCTGCGCTGATAGACAAACATAGAAGGATGACTATAATCGCTTGATAACAAAATAAATCTTTACTCACAAAGGGGGAAAATTGCTCCCCAAGAAGGACACAGTCTTTGAAAATCCCCTTAAAATGCCCAAATCCCCCCAACTATACATTCTTAAAACAAAACAAAACAAACAAAACCGAAAGACAAAAACAAAAGCGCCATGCAAGTCGGCTGTCGTGTATAATTTATTTTAACAAATTTCCACGAAATCGTTTCGCATGCAGACACGTTTCAATTGAAAAAGAAAAAGAAATACGCATGCATTTTTGGGGAAAATGTTACGAAGAATAATAAGGCCCATACTATATACATTCATGTGTGCCATAATGTCATAGTTATTTTTTCTGTCTGGGTACATGTACGTATGTCTTCCGTATATGAGAGGAAAATCTACCATTTCAAATTCTAAGTATTGCAATCAATAACACTTATCACTTCTCTCTCTCTCTCTCTCTCTCTCTCTCTCTCTCTCTCTCTCTCTCTCTCTCTTGGCGTATTTCTTTTGGCTGGTTGGCAGATTTTCATTTTCACTTTTTTTTTACCTGACGTAACACAGAAAAAACAACTCTATCATGATCTTATGATCTATTCGAATGTTAGAAATCAAAAAATTGGCAGCGAAGAATTATGTATGTTCAGTCGCAGGTAATTAAAATAAATCATTTTAAAGGAAATCAGAAACTGTGTATGCAAATCGTTGATTAACGACTTCATTATTGATCATTTCGATCAGCTGATAACACTCTGACCACAACGAATAATCTTTTCTTCTCTTCTTTTACATAAAATAGAGATTTGGTATTTTTTCCGGCATTTTTTGGGGCGAAACCGAATTTCAACAGTTATAATTAAGGCAATCAAGTAAAATTGGCGGACATACGGTGTCAGCCCGAGTAGTTTCGGCGTTAATTATAACGCAGGTTCAAACGCGAATCGCTTGAACTTCTGAACCCGTCATGTTGAGCAGTATTATATAGAGACAATAACATATTTATACAGGGATTTCTGTTGAAAGGTTGAAAAAAAAAACTAGAAAAGTATATATCACAGCCTTGAACAATCTCAAGTTACATTATGTGAATCTATGAAAACACAATTATTTTATTGAAGTATTGACAAAACTGCTGTCAGGCTTGCTTCCCCGCCGGTGTCGTTATTCTTTATCAATTTTTCTTTTCAGTAAAAAATATAAAAGAATCAATCACAGCCTTGAACTTCTGACTGTTGATTGCTTTATTTCTTGGTGTATTTTCTTACGAACGAATGACAACAAAAATCGCTATTTTTGTGTCCATCATTCAGAAAACATTCAAACAGTATACTTGGGTATGCAAGAAATTACTAAGATCTATATTAAAGTCTAAATTTTAAATTCATTATGGCTGTTACAATATTGGATTTGTAATATCCCAGATTTGTCGTTTTTTGTATACATGTTTTGAATTTGCATGCTTTGTTTGTGTATAGTTTTACCTCCCATTCGAGAATTATTCACTGAAATGAAATTTTACAATATGATATTAGGTTGATTTAAACCCTAACAATAAATACCACGTATGACATTAGAGATACGGCATGGTTGGCGTCTTCAGGAGTTCGAGTTTGTTTTATTTATATATTTTCAGCGCTGTAAGGCAATATATCCTTCATACAAAATAAAACAACAGCCTTGATCTTTTTTTCTAAGAATAATTAATTGTAACAAAATTTCAATCTTTATCAGACACGTTCTATGTGCGTTTGGTATATGTGGCGGGGAAAATTCAAAGGCAGTTTAATAAATCATAAGTCATCGATCAAGAAATGCAAAAATTGGTCTTCAATGTTGACATATAAACCTGAAAATTTAGACGACCTTTTGTGGTGACGGGCAATTGTTGATGTCCGATACGTTAAAATGGCCTTCCCTTGAACCCTGGAAAATTTAATATTTCTTTGAAAAATGTATATGAATGGAAAACGGATATAGATTTGCACTTTTTTGTGGCGATCCGATAGTATCGCGCTCTAGGCTTTGCCGCTTCAGTTGCCTGGCCTTACAAACGCAGTCCGAGATCAATGAGAGGGATTTGATCTTTTCTACATGCCGTGCGTTTTACCTGTATATAGAGAACAAGAACATGCATTAATAATAATGATCGCCTTTCTGAATTTTTTTGCCCTTACACTGTTGCCTGTTGCATACAAGAGACACGTTTACATCGATCCAATATACAATGTAAATCTATTCCGGATTCTTCGCCTCACGTGAGCTCATGATCTCGATATAACTACTTGTTTATGAGGAGAAAGTGTTTTGTGCACGAATAAATACAAACTGAACATTTCTGTAAAATGCACATACTGTAAATCGCTTTATTTGCGAGAACTTCACTATTGCAGAAAGTTTACGGGGCCATCTTGACTCGAGAATAAGCTTTTCGTAAACAAAGTTATAACTAGTAGTGTTGAATAAATTGAGTGTTCGCGAAACATCGCGGAAATAAAGTCCCGTGAAATAGAAGTGATATACATTATAGTCTGTAGCGATAGCCATTTCCGGTCTTTGGGCAGATGATCATCTCCTATTAAACAGAATACATGCCAAGGTTCAATGTCAAAGATACTATACGGCTTCTACGGTCGTCCGTTTAAGACATCATTTTCACGGTACAAAGACAATGTTCTGACTTCAGTCACACTTAGAGCTTAGTACTTAAAGACACGAAGATGGGCAAATCAGATGAGTGTCACTAGCGCAAGGTCGCCCAACATCGATACCCGAAACCTTCTCACGCTTGACCAAATGTTGACAAGCACTGACCTGAGTCGATTGAAAATTTTATCATTTTCGATCGCATGGCGTCAAAAAAAACTTTCGGGCTTTTGTTAAAACGACTTCAATTTCAAAATATAAATAACACAAATATCCTCTCCTTTGTGTATCAGATTCTGAGATTGAGAGGTCGCTCAAGCCAGCGCCTAGAATTGTAGATGCTCTCTAATGCATTATTCAATTTTTCGTGTGGAGAGGGTCATGGAAAGTTCACTTCTATCATAATTACAAAGTCTACTGCATAAGCACAAAACACACACCGTGGTCGTGTTGACTTGACCATATTATAGTTATAAAAAATAGCTCCCCCTTCTTTTACGCTTCACCGCACAACATCAGCTGCTGCCAATTTTAATCCGGCAGTCTTCCGTATTCCCCAGCACATTATCCCTTTTATAAAATTCCAGAGCGTATTATATGGGTATGTACATATATTGGTATATTATCATCGCCCACAAATCGGAGCAATATATATACGTTCTGATCACATTATGCAGATTGTAATGTACAATTGTTGGTTTGACTGCAATGAGACACAAGACGACCATTGGTACTGAAAACCGACCTTTTCCATACAAAGTAACATGAGAGAAGTTTTTAGATTATAAAACTGATCGGGCACCTGCCTGTATCCATATTCACATACCAGAACATGGCAACTTTTAACTAAACCATCCTCTATTTGAGTTGGCCGTAATCAAGTTTTCAATTCACAGATTTTTCAATGAACATGCACACCCGTGCCTTGTAACCACAAAACATACCAGATGGAAGTACTACAGTACTCCGTGTACTGTCCAAGGCGTGTCTGCTGACACGGTATCAGAAAACGCAATTGGATCTGCCACAGACTCCACAGGTAAAACCACCGAGGAAGGATCACCAAGTCTACCTGAGTTCATTTCCTGAACCGCGTTCCCGGACACGATATTTCGAAAACCGAATCCATATCGCGTCAAGTGAGACCCAATACCACAACTGCATGATAAAACGATAGAATTTCTTATGAAATTTGTATGACATGTATTTCGTGGTAAAGAATCTGAAGCTTGGGATATGTGTCGAGTTTAACGCATGTACTATTAGTGGCGTTACAAATGCTTGTTTCTTCTGGGGAAATAACACGTGATCAGAATGATTTTTGCAACTTCTTCTATAATGAAATTAGGCAATTTTCAAATTAGATGTAACGTCTTCTGTTTTGTATAATGTGCACCGAATACAAAATCAACATCATCTGCATGTTAAAATTTGGGACTGGTGTAATATTTCTACATGCACTTTCATTAATTTATAAAGTTCCATGTGTATTTCATAATTTAGAAATTTCGTGATACGTTAATTTGAAAGTATGGGTGCTAACAGCATATCTAAAATACATGGAGCCGAGCAGTATTGATAAGTAAAACTTTTGGCCCCAATCTGTCGCTAAATCTCATAACCCCAAAACCAGGGAAATACTGAGGGAATATTCCATCCTTAAAACAACAAAGGAAAAATTAGTTTCTACTCATCCATGTGCATACACGTTCGTCTGGTTTTTTGGGGTTCATTGGACGAGAATAATATCTTAGGATAGTTTGTGTGCGGTGAAAGATTCAAGCCATGATCATTTAAACTTATTGCCGTAAATGATTTCAATGTTTTAGGTTCTCAATATCTAGTTTGGGTGGGGTTTTTTGTTGTTTTTTTTTTTAATTTATTTATTATTTGTTGTTGTTGTTTGTTTGGGTTTTGTGTGTGTTTTATATATATATATATATTTGTTTTTGTTGTTGATAAAATAAACAACGTCCAACGTCAATTCCGCGAGAAACTAGGAGAGCACGTGATGACCCTTGAATTCGATCTACTCCTCCAGTAGGGATGGTGAGGATATCTGGTATACAAAAAATGAGGGATAGAAATTCCTGCAGTATGACAAAACAACGAATTTTTATCTGTGGTCAATTTTCTGTCCACCAAGAAATAACACTGGGAACGTTTTTTTCACAATTTTTTTTTTATATATATATATTTAAAATCTAAGTAGGGCGCATTTGAAAATATATATAATATATATAAATCTTTTGAAACCAAAATATGGAGTACAACATTTAGACACCGCTCTTTCTGCGTTTGGGAATGTTCTCGTAACTCATAAACATGAAATGATACCGTTATTCGTAAGTTTGTATGTCATGTCCTTGAAAAAGTTTTCATAAAATTTCCATTGAAAGCGTGTGCATAAAAGACAACAATAGATGTCGATGAAATGTATACTGCGTCAAATTGATACATAATATGGATATACTAATATACTAAACGGAGGATTTATTGAAAATCTGATATACTTATATTTTAATCATGTCGCCGCTATTCGCGGGACGTAAAAGGGAGGATAAGAAACAGGGCGTGCTTTACAAATACAAGATGGAGGACCAAAGTTAACAGCTTCTCGAATATCGGTCCGACACGTTAATGGTTACATAAAAAATTCAAGTAAAATTGAGTATTAGGCTTCTGTCCCTATTAGTGACATCAAACAGAGAGAGCAGTACAAAATATCATTATCGATCAAATATTTATTATGTTAGTAAGAAACAACGTGATCAAATGTACGGGAGTGCGCAATGACGGAGATTGCACATAGATAAAGCCTTTAAATAGTTCCCAGCGCAAGCTGTGACTTACAATACAATACAATTTATAATTTTAAATAAAGGGCCACAATATACACACCAAAACAGAATTAATTGTAAAGTACTTCTTTACGATAACAAGTAGTTTTACGACACTGCTGTGCTCGGCGGAAAACACAACATTCTAGGCCCAGTACCGATCTCTTTTATGTAGAGTATATAAAAATGACTATCTTTGTAGGAAATCTAACAATTAACTTTGTGTTGTAATCCTTGCCAATCAGACACAATGTCCCTCCTCGAGTGACTTCACACATGGAGCTGTTGAGTTTCCACGCGCGTTGTGGTGGGTCAGTGATTACGTAGATAGACAGTAGTAATATCGCTAATAATGACAAACGGATTGTATCTTGTCGTATGTGATATCTTAGTTCACCTGGTGCAATACTTCAAATTATGCAATATTGCTCAATTATGGAGGAATATAGATATAGCTAACAGCAGGTGGCTGCTGGGATTCTAGATACTGCCTGTCTCTATTTGGTGCACTTTGAAGTTATTGAAATTTACATTGCTGCATGTAGGGATCAAGAAAGTTAAACGCCGCTTTCACTTCCGTTCGATTCAATTGACTTCCGTCGTAGCCCTGGTCCACTTTTCGACAATTTTTTTTTATTTCTTTCAAATATCAAATATATATTGATTTTAAAGTGTAATCTTAAGGAAATCCAATGTTAATTACTAAAATGAAAATTTGATTACACCCTTTAATTGATAGATGAAATTCATAGAGTTTAGCCATTGGATTACTCTAATTAAATATTTTATAACAAAATAAGAACGTTTTTGGTAATATTCAGGGTGCGTTGTTCTACTGTAATTTTCAATATATTTCTTTTTCTGTTTGCTAAAACACGATTTTCTACTGACACACTTCCAAAATCGTACAAATCATGATCATATTCATCTATTTACAATTCTAAAAAAGCAATAATGATAATAAAAACAAACTAGAACAACTACAAAAAGGTAAAATAAAGAAATAAAAACTGCCACCACAGTGTGATATGTGGTTGAAAATTCTCTTATCACCCTGTATTCAAAATGGCTTTCATAAACAATGAGGAGGGGAGTTCCTATATAGAAAAAATCCGGTTCCCTTATATCTTTATCATAGAAAGGTGTATTCATACGAAAGCATTGAGTTCCTTTTCGTAGCTGAAAAAAAAAATTGCGAATAAATGCGTAACTTTCGCGTTATAACGCGACAATTTTACAATAGAAAGTGTAGATTTTGCTTATAAACACGAATTTATGGATTGAATGCGCTCAATATAATAAAGTAGCATGAACTAATTTGTTCATTGCAATGAAGGAAATAACGATAGACTTGTCCACCTGTACTTTGTAATGTTGTATATGCATATCTCTTGATATAATCTGACTGCTTTAAGAAGATCATCTTAATTGACCTTTAATTCTGTTGTACATATTTTGTGTTATTAGTTGTTACATAGGAGAGGTCTTTCTAGACAATAAATTATGTTAAAACCAAACGAAAATTATACAAAGGTTTGTTACAACTGTTGCTGTGAGAATTCTATGGGTTTTTCCAAAAGATGACAGCCAAGGGTCATAATCTTTAATTATATTCTGTCATAACTGACCTTTGACCTATGGAGAGGGCTTATATCGGCATCGTACCTGCTGCCTAATCCTATTTATATATGTATTTTCTATATATACATTTCAATGGGCGAAATTTTATACCCTCGTATTAAAAGCTGTTGTTAGATAAGCAACACTCGCTGGTATTAATCAATTATGAATATGAATTCTACTTAATTTGCATTCAATGAAACTATAATAGCGTATATACCAAAAATTCTGAAATATGCGTGTGTAAAATGTAGGCGTGTTAGCGTGTGCATGTAGTTCTTTACTTAAAGGATACTTTTAAATGCATAAGCATCAGTCTTCGTTCATTGTACTAATCACGGGTTCCTGTTATTTACATAACTAGATTTATATAGAATATTTCTCGTTATAACGCCAAAAATACGCGTTTATTCGCTTATAACGCCAAAAATATTCGTGTTATTCGCGAAAGTTTCGCGTTATAACGCGAAAAAAATTTCAGCTACGAAAATAAGCTTAATGGGCTTTCGTATATTGATTGATTGAATATTGTTTAACGTCCCTATCGAGAGTATTTCACTCATATGGAGATGTCACCACTGCCGGTGAAGGGCTGCAAAATTTCGGCCTATGCTCGGCGCTTATGGACTTTGAGCAGGGAGGGATCTTTATCGTGCCACACCTGCTGTGACACGGGACCTCGGTTTTTGCGGTCTCATACGATGGACCGCCCCATTTAGTCGCCTCTTACGACAAGCAATGGCTACTGAGGACCTATTCTAACCCGGATCCGCACGGGACTTTCGTATTTTGTCGCTGATATACAAAGCTCTTGTTACCGACGCAAATGAATCGTTGTGATTGAAAAGCTATTCAAAACGCAAAGGGGCTAAGCCCGTTTTGTGCCCGAACTCTGTAATACCATTTATGGAGTTCGGCACCAAAACGGGCTTAGCACCTGTGTCAAAACGTTAGAAGTCCTTTGCTATAGCAACAATAACACTTATTCTGGACGGGGTGTAATTTCCGGGTATTCATGAATGCGACAACGCCGTATTACCTAATCAATATTATAGTTGTATATAGACAACTTCTAACGATTTTCACGTTAACATTTAAAAAAAAGAAGAAGATATGCAGTGATATGAATACTTTATTTATAGTCATATATATAAGTGTATGGCAATTTCTCTCTTAATGGGTCACCTGTTACCATTGTTAGCCATTCGATACAAGCTGTTATGTTTTACCTTCGTTCTTTTTCCTATGTGAACTACTCTAGTACCACCCCTTTCGCTTGGATACTACAAAAAGTATATCTTAAACTCAGTTGTAAGTCAGCGATACTAAATGAAGAACTATAGGTTTAATTTGTATAATATGGTATTCATATGAATAATTTTATCATATTCATCCTCTAGACGACCTTTGGAACCAAAATTATATAAGTTGTATGCGGTTTTGTTGCAAAATGATAAAGGTATATATAGGATTTTATAGCACTCGCCGTGCTTGTCTGACTTTGCAATGTTCTAGAGGTGGATGTAAATATACAGTTTCAAATAAATAATTTTGAATTGTAAATCTGTTAATAATGATTATTCATGTTTTAGTTTTAAAATTTATCATTTTTATATATTTTTCAGATAGAGTAAGAACAGGTTTTTTAATGAAGATAACGCATCGCGCGCTTTTTTGATAAGTCAGACTCATAGTGTCTTTTATTTTGCGATAAAACCATATAAAACCTATTTATAATTCTGGCTCCAAATACCAGTATCACCAGTATGATGAATATATGCTATAATAAGTCACATAAACACCAGATTATACAAAATAAACCTATAGTTCTTTATAGTTCTACGTTTAGTATATTTGACATGAAGATGTTATATACAAACTAAGTCAAATCACGTGGGGGAAAAAACCGAGTACCCCAACTTGAGGCGCCATAGTGACCCACAGGGAACATGGTCTGAACAAATTTCAATCTACCCTGTTAAAAGACATTCAAATTACCATGTTTGTGGTTTTGTCATTTCCGGTCGAAATAAATAAAACACAACAAGAGCTCTTTAATATTTCCAAACTATATTCCATTGGAAGGGGTGCGGTCCATACTTAATCAAATGTGAAGAATTTAGGTGGCAGAGGGCAGTTTTTTTTGGGGGGGGGAGGGGTCTGAAACATGTGGGTAGGGGGATATACATGAAAGTCAGATTATGACAAACTAATAAAACCATTTTTCCCTATTGTGTCAATATTTGTATTTCATATTGGTTTAGTTAATAAATTATTACCCTAAATTACATGCAATCCATACATGTAACTTGTGCTAGTGCACAAAACATGCTCTGCTTGGGAACCCCCTTTCTTGCTTTGATTTCCTCTCATTTGGGCTATATCCGCACCACCCAAACCCCATCAGAGTACCGTGCAAGGGGCTTTAGACACTGTGCACAGTCTGCCCTTCTTAAAAACCTACTTTTCATATGGGGCTATCCACCTTTCCTTTCAGCTACAAACCTTTTGCTGGACCATGCATGTTTTCATCAGAATTTCTTCAGGAACTGACCCACAGGCACTTGTTTCTGTAAATGACTTATGACCTCTGTATACTAATAATAGTTAATACTAATAATAGTTATTATTAGTATACAGAGGTCATAAGTCATTTACAGAAACAAGTGCCTGTGAACTGACCACGTGTCTTAGTTTCGTATTTGCACCAATCTATATGCTAGGATAACAGTGTTATTATTAGTATACAGAGGTCGCAAGTTATTTAGAGAAACAAGTGCCTGTGGCTAGGAATCATGGTGACACCTACATGTTGCATATCAAGTTTTTCATTAAACACTCGGTTACACTTGACATGTATCCTAAAAATATTTTGTTCCTTGGGGATCCAGGTTAGAATAGGCCTTCAGTACCCCTTACTTGTCGTAAAAGGCGGCTACATGGGGCGGTCCTTCGAATGAGACACCAAAAAGTCACAGCAGGTGTGGCACGATAAAGACCCCTCCCTGCTCATGGGCCGTAAGCGCAGAGCATAGGCCTAAATTTTGCAGCCCTTCACCTGCAATGATAACGTCTCCATAAGAGTGAAAAATTCTCGAGAGGGACATTAAACAATATACAACCAACCAACTCAAAATTATTTCACCGGCAATAGTGACGTCTCCATATGAGTGAAAAATTCTCGAGCGGGATGTTAAACAATATACAACCTATTATCAAACACATTTTGACACATGTAATTCACTTCAAATATGGGGTATTTCCATTTTTTAAGAAAGTTGAAAACTATCCCCTGTTACCGGTACGTTACAGACGCGAGTTTTGATCTGAGAATTCGGTTCAAGTAAGCTAAACACCAAAGGTAAACTGAAATCGCACTTTTGTCTGTTTCCAAGTTATTAAAATAACAAGTCTAGGTGCTTATCAAATTACCTGTTTACCACAGAAAGTGCTCATTAAGTACACATGTGTAGGGATCAGTTTTGCTAGGTTTGGCATGTTTTTCACTTTTTGGAAGAATCTCGGGAGGTATCTGCCAGCTTTGACGTAACGGTCAGTGATCCACGCTTTTCTTCCTATTGTTACATATATTTTTTTCGTGGGTGCCTCATTCAGCAAAGGTAAAACCAAAAACGGGTGAAGCTGTCTCTATTGTTAGCGCCGACACCTGTTGTCCTTGCTACCTTTGAAACAAATATCGCTTACCTGAGAAAGAACAATACAGTCTTTCAGATCAAGACATTGGAATGACAGCCGCACGCATGTGTTTTAATTAATATGATACACCTCTAAGTTCAAATTCGAGTTTCTTTCATGCGAAAAAAGTAAGTCATTCTCTTAAATAAGTCAGTATACCCTATCACAGTTAATAATCTCTGTCAATATTTCTAATTAATGGGGTTTTTTTTAATTTAGAAATTTTTTGGACGTAACATGCATCAAGACTTTCCACGACGCGGGCTACTCCAATTTGCTTTCATGAACTCAAGAATTTTGACGAAAAATATACTCAAATAACCCCCGTTAGACGTAGGAAAGGGTTTTTATTTTATCGATATGGGTAATTACCGCTATCAAAATCCTTATTTAATATTTATATTGCGATTTATAAATTGCTCCGTCACTCGACTGCGGTGAAACAAATTCTGAATAATGTATTGAAATGACGAGCTGAGGAATAAACAAGAAATAGTATCCGATAAAATTGATAATATGTCATCCGATAGATAGCGTTGCATCGCTACAAACCGCGAAAATAAAAACAAACAGTGCTAACATTGAACACAATGATCAATCTCTGTAGTAAACAATGACGATCTGTGCAAATATCCGCCTGTTTTCTTGTGTTCAGGAAGAGCACCATGGAAAGTTCTCCGATCGTAATTATAGGATCTGTTTTCCCAAAAGATTTTGTTTTATACTCCACAGGAAAAGGGGGATTTTAAAATAACTTTACATCAAATATTTATAAGAAATGACAATATCATTATTAAGATAGAACGATAGGATCTCGCGATGAGAATGAGGTCGGGAAAAGATGAGAACCAGGTACACGAATGGGTCACGGCCACATGTTTGGTTCCGTAAATCTCATTTGCACATCCATTGTGACCCTCCATTAACGGTTCAGCTTTCTTTGGGATCACCGAAACCCTGATTGATAAAAACATTCGTTTTTCGGTTCACTTAGAGAAGACGGGATGTTTTCCTTCTTCCCTGCACTCACGTATCTGTCGATTTCTTTGATTCACATGCCAACACTAAGCGTGCATTCAGCACGTCTCGATCTACGTCAGAAAACGTAGGGGATTCGCCTCTAATGGCTAACTGCAGTAGGTGCCAATTTTCAATCCGAATCCCAAATGACAGTTTTATCAAAATTCAATGTACCAGAAAGATTGAAACACACTAGCAGTTCTGTTCGGATTCCAAAATTATCCTAGGTGATATGACGTAATTCTGAGCGATAGAACGCTGTCTCCTCTCATCAGATCTTCAACCTAAGAGATCTCCTAATCAATTTGTTTTTAGAAAAAAGTTTTTCTTGAAAAAGAATTCACTGAATATGTGAACAGAGGGGCTTTCAATCCTGATCGAGATCTAGGCGCGCGACTTGCATTTTTTTTCATCATTGAAAGGTATGGAAAAATGTGCAAAGCAACAGAAATACGATTGAATGTGTTGCATATGTCGCCTTAACGATTGCTAATTGTGGATATCAGAATGACTCAAACTGTGAAATGAAGTGGCCATAAAAAATGGAATATTTCACCCAAATTTAGCAACCATATCTCAAACATTTCTTACATAGTCCCTTTCAAGAAGGCATGGTCCACTATTTATTAATTGAATGTTGGATGGTCATGTTCTCTCCAATACATTACTTTATGTTTAAACTTTTTACTCCTAAATTAAAAGATGGCGGACAAAGGTGTTACTGGGAATTCGTTTTCTTTATGTACCAAGTGCAAAAACAAGGTGTATCGTACTGGCACCTGGGATGTCTATCTTTGGCACCACTGCTTACATACAGATCGGTGTGTAGAGTCGTACCTGCGAGACTTGGTAATTGAATAAAAAAAACTCGTTCCTTAGCGATAAAAGACGTTCAGAATCAGCTGACCTGCAGTGACCTATCTGACCCTTGATAGCTTCGACATGCCTCCGGTTTTTTGTTTCACTTCTCTGTAAAAGCTGTGTTCTACACTGGATGTAGCAAGTATCAATCGCCATTTCCTCTTTTTAAATCGACGCGATGCTGTTGATTGTGCCGTTCTTAACCCTGTATCAAACTTTAATAAAGAGCTACGAATACATGTATTGTAGACCTTGACAAGTCTTGTTAAAGCGTCCTTAAAAACATGTGGAGTTCTTGTATTGCACCTGCAAATTTTTGTAGAAAATTGTGTACTTCCTGTATGGCCTGAACTCACGATCCCTGGACATCATCATTACAAAGATTCATGCAATCCGTTAGGGAAAAGAACCCTTCATCCGGGCTTGATTCTACGATCATCTTCACCTTAATTACAAGTCCTAAAAATGTCAATCTGATTAAAATAAGATCTTTGATCCGCTCCGTTATTGTTATGTCGCTAGCGACATAACAATAACGGAGCGGATCAAAGATCTTATTTTAATCAGATTGTAAAAATGTAAGAATCGTAAAGAGAAGAAATTGGCATTACGGACCCGCTGGCTTGGCAGTCTGTGGGTGGTTTACGTCATATCTGGGCGACACATTTACGCTATGCTCATGGATACAGACTAAAACGCGTAAACATTCCTTGACAACGAAGCGTTCGTGTATTTTGAAGTTTTATTTAACATACTTTTTTTACTTTTCAGATTTTATTGATGGGGGACAATCGTGGATGATATAACAAATGTTTTGCTTGCGCTGTAGACAACGAAACATTTTTAAAAGTTGTATATGGTGAAACCATTTCGATCTTTTTCGAAACTGTGTATTTTTGTAACAAGAAACTTTGATATTTTGGTATAAGGAAATGATCAAAAGACCGAATGGCTTTTATAGACTTGACTTCCGCGTTTGATTGCGATATAAGTGGTTGTAAATAAAGAACGAATATTAGCGGGACGTGCCACCACACGGCGACCACGTGCAACAAGTTAGCTGGATCCGTCACGCCTCTAGGAGGCAACCCCCAAGTGTACTAAATTCAGAGAAATGGATAAATTAAGATCAACGATAAGATTTTACCGTTGTTTCACAATTAAACATGCAGAGTTTCAGTGATAGAAATATGTAAGAGTATGTGTGGGAAAGGAAAGAGGGGAAAATAAACAAAATGATATCAAGTGGGAAAATCTTCAAAGAAAGCAAAACAGACTAGGTCTAATCAATTATAGGCATAAACATTTGGTCAGGATGATCGGAAAATGAAAGAACTATTATAACTGTATACATGTATCAAACAATCATAAGATAAACCATATCTAAAAAAACAAATGATATGTTGTAAAGTGGTTTACGATAATTAACTTCCGCTATGATGGTCAAATATTGAGTTTGCAATGCAAATAGTGCTCCAAAAATGAGTTTCAATGCATTGTAAGTGTTATACGAATTTGTTGAGTATGATTGGCTACGTTGAAAGGAAACATGTACCACGGTATTGCTCAGCCATTCCTTCTCCTTTTTAAATTGATACTCTTGCATTACATGAAGTTGTGAAACACCTGCGTAGATTGAAAAGTTTTGAAATATATATAGTATGTAATCAAGATTGTGTTTGCAAAGGGAAAAAAAAGGCTTCGAGGTTTGAAGTCAGAGTCGCATTTCGAGACGTCATTATACTGTAAAGGTATACCATGCTGGTTTTAAGTTTATTCTTTATGATTACTAGATGTGTAATGGCGAACACATTACTCTGCATATATTGTCTATACAGTAAAGTGGAGTAGGACACATCACAAAGAAAATACAACATATTGTCGTGTTTTGTAAATTTCTCCTAACATTTACTTATCTATTGACATTGTCATTATATAATTTGTTGAAGAGGATGCTAATTATCATCATGGGCATTAATGAATATAAATCATATATATCACACTTCAAAGATTTATTTATCGTAAGTATTTTCCACTTCCGGTTTTCAGCATCCATAGAATCACTGCAAAACAAATAATTATAATCGGTCTTTGTCGACGATCAAACGAATCCGAGAAGAGGAGATACGGCTGTTTGCAATATTTGTCACTTAAGAGGTAGACAAAACAAACATTTCGCACAAAGCAAAAACATCTTCGGAGTGGCCGGATTAGTTATCTATCGGCCTCCATCAAAGACCGGAAGTATTGCCGTGGAATGTGCAAATCGATTATATACTAATTCTCGCATACACGAGAAATAACGGGATTCGGACAAAAGGTGACCAATCCATTATCACATTTTTAACCCGGAATATGATTTGATTAACACCCCCATATGAATTCTTTGATATCTATCGCCCCAATTACACAGACAGCCACATCTACTTAGTGAAGAAAAGAACTCTTTTCTAAACTCGTAGTTTAGATGTAAATAAATCTGCTTCGTCAAGTCATAAACTGCGACCAATAAAATAATCTTACTTTGTCCACTCAAAGTTTTGTTGTTATCTAAATCACTGTTCTTTTCGTGGTCATTGAATTCCAGTCAACAATCGCGATTAATGCAAGTTATGGCATAACGTGTTCGAATGAATTTTCCCGAAAACCAATGAACATTTAACATGCTGACAATGTACGTAGGTCATATATCTTCAGCTTTCAATCAAATGGAAACCAGTGTGACATATGGTTACTTTCTTTTGCAATTAAACTGGAATCTCGTGTTGTGCGATAAAAGCGTGAGAACTTTTTTCTGCGCAGCAGAAACTGGCGTTATGCATTGGTTTATCGCTTGTTATGAAAAAATGTGATTGGATGACAGATAAACAAAACGTGCTCACCGAGAGAAAAAACAGTCTGAATTTCCTCGTAGCTTTCCTTTTTTATGTATTTAATGGGATGCTTTGTTTACAAAATAATAGAAGTGAGGAAAAATGGCTTTGTACGAATGTCATGGGATTTGAAATGAATGCCATTCGTTACACATTATATGGCGTAATATTTTCTCACGACTTTCTGAAATGCTGCATATGTTTAAAACGGCAGCGTTTCACCTTATCACCCCTGCATGTGTTACCAATAAACAAAGTATATATTTCCAAGTATAAATCTTTCTTCTTATCTTTAATTGTATAATTCAATATCATCGTTATCCAAAAACTTGCAGCGAGGCAGATTGGGTGACTAATTATAATGCATCCATTATTTTTGAATGAGATACTGAAGACATTTGTCATGTACAATTTTTGGCACATTTGTCCAAGTGCATGAAAAAGATGTCCCGATGAAATACACGCTTGGGTTGTATATAGAATGAAAATAGATAAAATATCGTTTGTGTAGATAAAACTGCATGTGATTTACACGCCGCTTGTAAAAGAACATCTTGCTGTGATCGACAGTGTAATGTTATGGAAAAAAAATATCTCACGATATAAGTAGTAGCATTTTCGTCCATGATAATCTGCTTTGTGACGGATATGATGCAATTCTGAGAGGGTATTATCTTGTAAGGAGTTAAGATGTACACAACAAGGGGCAACCACTCGACAAAATATTTCACATCAAAGAGCTATCCAATAAGCATTGTCTCTCTCTTGTATTATGTGTCAAGTGCTTCAGATGCCAAGGCAAGGTCAATCTGCTTCCTCTTTCTCATAATGTTACTTCAAAGCCCAAAAGGTCTCAGCGCGATCGACACGCCCTCTTGTGGAGAATAATTGTCAGAGAAATGTCGTTAGTTGGAAAAGCACACCCGAACAATGAAAGATATGTGTTTTTTGTGAACGCCAGAAACAGCTAGCAGCAGCGAGATTAGCATCGAAAGCATGTCGAAAATGAAAAACGTATGCTTCTTCCAATCTTTCTCACGAGTCACACCAAGATGTTTTTACTACGAGTCTTACTATTTGGAGAGATGATGGCGGGAAACCGTCGCACGCACCCACGTAAGACACACTGTTCACTTCAAATTATGTCATACGTGATTAGTTGTCCATATGGCCGGTCATATGTTTGTTATTAGATAAATATTATTTTCCATTAAACGAAATTCCCATGGAAAAGTATCTTACTACGGGCGATGACGAATTCCGCCATTCTTGTATCCTGTTGCATTCCACGGTCTTGTACAGCGATACCCGTCACTAACAGAGCAGTGATGTCACTGGTAGAGGACTTGCATTTGTCAGTTATAACTCGAGTTACACACATTAACCCAATTCCGTAGTTTGTTTACATGGACTTGTTCATTGGAGGGAGATTGGTGTGAATAGCAGGTTTTTATTTTAAATCAAAATGTTACATGGTCAACATGACGGAAGTTGTGTGGTATTCATTACAAATCTTACTGACTATACGCCATTCGTTAAGGTTCTCTCTTTCATCCTAATATTATGGTGATGCATATGGCACATCAAACCTTGCAATATTCAATCTTCACCATTTGATTTTATGAATTTTTTTCATTTGTACTTTCTAATTTCCCATTTGTGTCTTGTTTATTTTCCATGTGTGTTGTTTAACTTTTCATTCGTATTGTACATTTTCCATTTGTATTGTGAAATGTTTCATTTTTTTTCATTTATATTGTACCCGACATCTTCGTTAGCCAAGGGTGACGCTCCACGGTGTTTCTCTTTTTGAACAGAGAACCACCGTGGAGCGTCACCCTTGGCTAGCGAAGACGTGTACCCGAGGGCTTGATTATTTTGATTTATTATGAGGGATTTCATTAGTCAAGTTTTAGCTTGTATTGTGTTGAAAACGAGCAAGATGTTCCGGAAGCTCAACCACAAAATGAACTGACCCCCTATTTCCGTTCAGGACTATAGTTATAACACAAGGTTGATAAGCGAGGGAATGTATAGTAAAATCAACATGAAGGTAAACAGTGGTTATGAAAAAGATGTAGTCTATGACATGATAATTAAACCAGGGTTCAAACCAATGAAATCCTATGTAACAAATCAAAATAAACAATCCCTCGGATACAATACAAATGAAAAATTATACAATACAAAAACTTTTACAATAGAGATGAAATTTATACATTACAAAAGAAAAACATTTTACAATACAGATGATACATTATACAATACAGATGATACATTATACAATACAGATGATACATTACACAATACAGATGATACATTATACAAAACAGATGATACATTATACAAAACAGATGATACATTATACAATACAGATGATACATTATACAATACAGATGATACATTACACAATACAGATGATACATTATACAATACAGATGATATATTATACAATACAGATGATACATTATACAATACAGATGATACATTACACAATACAGATGATACATTATACAATACAGATACAGATGGAGGGTATACAATACAAATGATACATTATACAAAACATGATACATTATACAATACATATGATACATTATACAAAACAGATGATACATTATACAATACAGATGATACATTATACAATACAGAAGATACATTACACAATACAGATGATACATTATACAATACAGATGATACAGTACACAACACAGATGATATATTATACAATACAGAAGATACATTATACAAAACAGATGATACATTATACAATACAGATGATACATTATAAAATACAGATGATACATTATACAAAACATGATACATTATACAATACAGATGATACATTATACAATACAGAAGATACATTACACAATACAGATGATACATTATACAAAACAGATGATACATTACACAATACAGATGATACGTTATACAATACAGATGATACATTATACAAAACAGATGATACATTATACAATACAGATGATACATTATACAATACAGATGATACATTATACAATACAGATGATACATTATACAAAACAGATGATACATTATACAATACAGATGATACATTATAAAATACAGATGATACATTATACAATACAGATGGAGGGTATACAATACAAATGAAAAATTAAACAACACAAATGGGTTGATTGATTGAATATAGTTTAACGTCCCTCTCGAGAATATTTCACTCATATGGAGACGTCACCACTGCCGGTGAAGGGCTTCAAAATTTAGGCCTATGCTCGGCGCTTATGGACTTTGAGCAGGGAGGGATCTTTATCGTGTCACACCTGCTGTGACACGGGACCGCGGTTTTATCGGTCTCATCCGAAGGACCGCCCCATTTAGTCGCCTTCTACGACAATCAAGGGGGCTACTGAGGACCTATTCTAACCCGGATCCCCACGGGACAACACAAATGGAAAATATAGAATACAAATAAAATATTATACAATAGAAATAGAAAATATTAAATATTGCAACGTTTAACATACCATAGGTGAATGCAGTTAGACATTGTCATGTTACATCATAGCTCAATATATCATCTCTATGTTTTCAAATGACTTCATATTATATCATTTCATTCATATATTATTAAAAGGTGTTTCAGCCTTTGTGTGAAGAGAGTATAAATAGGCATTGCCTGTTGCCCGATCCTATTCTTTTGAATAATTAGTGTTTAAATTTAAAATCTACGTTATAAAACAAATGTATGCGACCAGAAGATATATAAAATCTAAAACATATCAGCATTTTGAAGAGTAGTTGGGTCTTGCGCTCTTACAATCTAATTAGAATTATATCCTTTGATCCACTCGCCTAGCTCACCACACAAGGGTGGTTTGATTAAATCGCTCTTACTGGATGGAAATATGCATTAACCTGAAGTGTGGATTCAACTTAACCGTGCTGTTTTACACCAGGTCGTGTCACAAGTTTCTCGGATATGATTTTGCCTAGGATATGTTTTAGTTTTACAATACTTAATTTGACCCCCCCCCCTTTTTTTTTTTACCATATTACCGCGAAAGGGACCAAATTAAGACGGTGTGAAAATTGGAAATACATACTGAAGATGTTTTATTCTATTTACATAGATTTGAATTGAACTTGATTACTTGTACTCCTAAGATAGAACGACATGCATCATTTGGTGAATAGTGTCATTTTGATATACACATAGGTTTGTTTTCACTTAGCATATTTCAGAAATGGTTCCTGGTTTACATATCTACAATTTTTCTAATTAAATAAAAAGTGTATATTTGTTATGTACATTTACGTGTCTTTTAAGTATGTATTTGTTATGTACATTTTACTTATTTATTGTTTACAAGTACTATGAACTAATGATCCTACTTTAAGTTTTATCATCGTACTTCTCAAAAGTAGAATCCTAGATTCCGGTCGTAGGTTCGCATCTCGATTAAGATCTGAGCTTTTTCTTTTAAATATATGTACTTACTATTCCTTCGTCAAACACTCGGTATTGAAATGATGAACCCTTTACCGGTAAATAATTTTTGATAAAAAAAACAAACCAAAAACTGTATCCATGATAGATCCCCCACGTTCTAAATTTAGCACTCTATCTATATAGTCAGTGTCGCCGATAAGAGCGAAACATTCTCGCTGGCACGTAAACTGGCAGCGCTCTGACTGTAGGGATATAGTGGTGGACACTGCCGCCATAACATGTCAGACGTGTAATTACACTACATGCTGCATTATACTATATGACGCCCTATACTATGATATATATGGGTGTGTTTATTCAGCAATCAGGGGGGACGTACTAATAAAATATAATATGTGTTATGAATGAGTTTCCACATTGGTCTGAAATTGGATTATGGAAATCATTGAAGATGAACGATACTTGAAAGATTCAATATGGGAAGAAAAATTATAATCCAGTATAAAAAGGTGGCTGGCATACTGAGAGTATCGAGGGATGGTGCCTGTGTACAGTCTATTTAATTACAGTATTTTATTATGTATAACATAATAGGATTAGACAGCAGGCAGAGCCTATCTTAAGATACAAGTAGTGACAGGCAGAGCCTATCTTAAGATACAAGTAGTGACCACATAATAATAATTACAACGTATATGATAATTGATCATAGTGTCAGTCAATGAGACTGGGGGTCTAGTACTCTGAATAGTCAAGACAAAAATACAGTATAATATCACTCTCTCGGAAAGCCTTTCCTCGTCCTCGGTAATGCTGACAAAGAAAGTTGATAGAGAATAAGACTGCGTTTCATTGACTAGACATGATCAGTAATACATACCATACACTCATGTTGAAATTTCATACTCTTTGTACGCATTGTCAATGAAAATACGTCATCATTGTTACCACTTGGTATTTCTCTCCGATAAAAGACTGTTATTTCAATTAATAGTATAACCATTAGATGTTTAATTGTTCGTACAGGACAGCTAATCTATAAGTTGGTTAATGAAACTAGGAGTTCTTCAATATTTTATAAGGATCTTGGTTCCGACCAGTTCAGTAACATGGGTGTTGACAAATTCGGACAAGGACGGCTGTACTTTATATTCTGTTCCAAGATTATTTATATATGTCATAACGCAACACATCTGGTGTTTCCAGGCAATAAAGAAACACTTATTCAAAATTCATTATTTAATTCACCCATTTTTCTTCGGCAAAATGGGTTTATAGGTAAAAATAATAAATAATTAAATCACAACTCAGCTGTACGAGATTGCACGGATACAATTCGTTGTGTATTGGGTTTGTGTACTTTAGGAAGATGCGTTTTATATAGTTTTGATCACGCTCTCTAAGTGCGAAAGCATTTGAATCCAATGAAGCGACATCGATCTTCTCTTTTGTCGCGATAACCCCTAAGACTTTCTTCAAGAAGTTCGGCAATAACGCGAGTACAAACAAATTACGCCACATCGAGCATGCTGGAGGGAGGATCGCGTAAAATAAAACAATCTGGAAACAATCAAGAATCGCGACCAAAACGTCGTATCGTGTTTTGTGTGTACAAGAGCCCCCAAACGTTTTCCCACGCCCGTTAACCAATCAGACCACTGAGACGAAGTTCTGCAGACTTTGAAACACAAAAACAAACTGCATGCAGGATGTGCACAGACGGCAATAGCAGTTGTGTTTATGTGATGCTTATTCCGATATATTTTCTTAATGGCGTTCAAATATCTCTGTACATTTTCTGAGAAATTGAGTCCATCGTTTAAAAAAATCCAACAAGAGAAATAGTTCTTGGCATGCTCTTTTTAATTTCTCCTCCACAAGTATCAGATTTAAGGTAATCATCTCTTAGGTTGGATTATCACAGCAGTATTATCTCCCCTTGTTATCTTAGGAACAATGATCATCGCGCATGTCACGGAGACCACATGGCCATATGCCACTTACGACAGTACTATCTATCTGCATTTCTTTCCTTTTGGCATTGTCATGAAGCAGTTGTGACCTGTTCAGTACCTGTTGTGTTGTAAAATGTAGATTAAGTGATAAGGACTTGTTATGGACGCTAGGGGTACTGCTCCACCACACAGTGTACGTAACCATTGTTAAGAGATCCCCGTCAACATACTCCTTCCTTTTCATAAGTAGATAGTGGGAATACATTTTTAATTTGTACTGAATGAACATTTTCATTTGCCCCGTTATTGTTTCAAATTTAACCACACTTTGTCAAATTTTATATACTATGAATAATGAAATAAAGTTTATCATGTGTACAGATCACGGAGGGCATAAAACACTCCCAACTATCATCAAATTTTTTAAAAACGTTGCATGTAATTTCTTCATGATTCTTTACAATGAAAATGTTTCAATAGGCAACGAACGAATATGCAAGAGTACTTATAAATAAATATGCATGCTTGATAAGACAGCACATATTCTTTCTCACCCTCTGGTTTTTTTTTAACCTGTATATCAAATTTTAAAAACAATGCTGTTCATAGAACTATGGTACTATAAGTATATTATGGTAGCGAGTAAGAAATTCTAGGTATCATCAACAGGTTTTGTCATAAGAAAATATCAAGCAACATGTATCTTCTGACGGATCCAAAAAATGTTCAAAGGGGTTGGTGGTTGCGATCCAGGATAATACCTTTTCCGCCCCTAAAGGGGATCTGTCTCCAAAGGGGAGTCTAAAGAGGATCCGTCTCCAAAGGGGAGTCTAAAGAGGATCCGCCTCCGAAGGGGAGTCTAGCGAGTATGCAACCCAAGATGGCAGCTTTCCCAATCTAAAAGGGACGTTTCAGACTCCAAAATGACAGAAAATAACTGTTTTGTTAACATTTTGCAAATAAGGAAGGGGTGCAACCCCCTACTCCCTCTCTAAACCTGCCACTGGCATCACCTATATTTGATATGACATGGTAAATGTTTTTGTTGTTGTTGTTTTTACATAATATTTATCGTAGAGGGCGGTTGTAGCAGACAGTGCCTATACATACCTTCTCCATACAGAAGTCAATAATATCAATTATGCTTTCATAGCTGAAACGTTTTAAAGAATTTTAAAAACATTGAGATTGTTAGTGAGGGGTGATATTTTAGTGACATAGAATTTCAATGAGAAAGAGAGCGAAAAGAAAAGGAAGAAAGAAATATAGGGAGTGGTTCTTGCATAAAATACAACTATGAATCATAAGACTCTATAGATGACACTGTAAATATTTCAACACTCTAAACTACTAATTTCTTCTAAAGGTATTCTAAGTTGTAATAATAAGAGTCATATGTTATCTTCCATATAAAACCACAGAAAATGTTATGTGTCGATCGCGTCACAATCCTGTAAATTTCCATCGTAAAACACATAAATCTAACATTAATTTTTGCCAGATAGATAAGGTTGGAAAATCTTGTAGGGCATATACATTAAATAGTAAAGTCTTAGTAATAAAATGAATTAAAATATCGCACAGGAGATTACAATGAAGGATTTCTCCCCATATCAATTGCCGAATTGTCTGTCTCCGTCATGGCAGGCGTAATTAATTGCATTGAAAATTTGTGTTCTCGAAATTTAAGACTATCAAAACGATCTGCATGATAATCTATCAACTTGTAGAATATATTTTTAGGGTTGTCATATTTCACTGAAAATTGTACATTACGCAACATCTGACATCTATAGGGTGATGTAAATATTGACATACTTAACGATGACTGATGGTCGATAAATACATACTCCATGTTTTCACACTAAAGGATAACAATTTCATTCTATCCCAAAACATCTTGTCATTATAGCTTTGTTGTAGATTATCGGAGGTGGCACTAATCGGCCATTCTTATCTAGCTTTTAGCATAATATTGAAGGACATTTTTATTGAAAAAAATAACAATAACCTGGAAGGCTTCTAGATACGCAATAGCAACACATGGGTGTCATGTTTCATTAAAACATTCGCACATTTTCTTTAACAGAAACACAAATATTTTGCTAATTTGACAGTTTGTCCTTTTCTTGGAGAAATACTAAATTAGTTATATTGCACTCAGCGATGTGAAATCTTTCGCTTCCTAGTTTTCGAATAATTCAGATTTTAAATTTCTATGTAGTTTTTCCTCCAAAATGTGATAATTTACCGAGACGATTCGGCCCAAGGCTAGGAAATTTAGTAAGTCTTTTTGCAGTTCATTTGCTTATTTGAAAAAAAATTGACAAGTACTTGTTATTATGCTATGGACGTTGTATATGCTGGTGTCAATTTCCCTACACCTATACAATTATCCAACTGCCAGGCATGTCCAATTATCTATCAATTAAGTGTATATTGCATCAATTACTCCGCTTGCCGGCAACTGCTGGAAATTCATGGGGCTCATTTCGCCAGGATTAGTTTAACCTGCTTTATCGTGTTTCCTTGGTGTAATTCCTTTAACATGTGCATGTTAAATAGAAAGAAATGAACAGGTTCCTGGTCATCAATTGCATTCACAACGTGGGAATATTTCATGTAACATTTCTTATTGAATAACAGTAAAAAATATATTCACAATTAGACAACAGTACTCAATTTTTCCTCGCTTTCCACGTGTTACTTCAGCGGAAGTTTTTTTTTTGTTTGCTCTATTTTCCAAATAGCATTTCATCATCAAAATTAACTAAAACAATTACATTCATTAGCAAAAATCATGTTACTTTGGGAATTACATCCCCAATTATGGAATAATCAGCGAAAGAGGGAGAGGGAAAAAAAGTTAAACGAAATAATTGTGAGACATCGATTAACATATAATCCGGCTTTACTTGATAATTATCATTCTAGCTGATTCTCACTAACATGAAAATATTTTATTTGTGTTTGTAGAGCGCCGCGGAAAACGGTTTAGTTATGTGGTTCTTTTTAAGCATTTACATCAAGCACTTGCCGCGTCTGCCACCGCCGTGCGTGTTAATGGAAAGATGCGGCATCAACATTTAACGTGAGCTTTGAAGCCATTCTTCTAATATGCATTCTTAACAGTTTTTCCTCGTCTTTTATTTGAAGGTGTGGTATACGGATATTAACGTATCGATCATAAATTACTTCACTGTCTAGTGTTTAGTTTTATTTTAGAGTTATCACCCTTTGGCCAAATTTTTTAATTTTATTAGACGTAATGTCACCGATGACGAGGATTCAAGTTGAACGATGTAAATATGGTCAACATTTTTTTTTTGCACCACAGGCTAGCACACCCGTAGGGCCATTGATATAGATTAACACATGTACATGTGACTAAATGAACGCCATTAATCTTCATTACTATTGACAAGTTTTAAAAAAGATTTCAGGTTACTCATAGCATAACAGGTCAATTAGCTGATATAGCCAACGAAAAACTAGGAGAGCACAGCTAATGAGTTTTTATGCGTGTCATGTGCATGGTATTCAAAAAAGGATAATTTCATGAATATTTATAATTAATCACGTTAGCGGTGAATTTACACCACGCCGAGTTCTCTGCATTCATTTTCTTTGTGGAGAATTGAAACCCCACTTTTGACAACTGAAATCTATTACGTTTCTCGTCCTGAAGTTATGACAAAACATTGTATTCATAGCTACTTTGGCAAGTACCCTTTAGCGGAATCACACCAAAATACTGTTTTCCTGGAGAGATAGATAAATGAAATAACTTCACTAAATACTACAGGGCTCCCAGCAGATAATAGAGGACAGTGAGAAGGGTGGATGTTAAACTTGACATATGAAAGGGGATTTAGTTTGTTTATTATCATATACCGGCAAATCTCAGTGGTGGATCAAGCGACAATGGGATTCAGTGATAATTCATAATCACCTGGTTTCATGACACTTACCTGGGATTTTGATAATGAATTGGCAGAATTTGTACCTAGAAAATATACACCGGTGTCATCGTAACAACTAACGGTAGAATTCACAAACAGCTGACATGCGGATGAAGCTTATAATTCTTAAGTTGCTTCTCTTATCAAGAAAAGGATTTTCTATTTAATTCGCAGTGTTTACATGCTTCTTGTCTACGAACCCAGTAAAACTCATTTTCATTGTCTCCCTAAATAATGCAGAACTGTGGAAACTGTAATTATATTTGAGTAACTATGAAGGGTCATAGTAATTACATAATAGGCCTTTAGGGGACATCCTTCGGGTATATATTGTCTCAATCAAAATGCATTTACTATCATAAGCGCCGACCATAAGTTGATGATAATTGACTTCCAATACGAACAGGGACTTTTGAGTGCTATATTACCGTACCTCCGAAACCCAACTAACAGGTAAACGCGGGTTTGTTTACATAAAAACTTCTTTTGAGTGAAACACCCGGTGCTTAATGTCATTATTTATTTAATATATGAGTTTGTTGTTAAAAAAATAACCCTCAAAACAACGTGTTTTTATTACTGAATCTATATTAGGTCTGAAAACAATACAAGACACATCATCACATTTGCATACCTGTGTGTGTGTGTACAAATTTTATCAATATGATAAACACATAAAGTCACACCATAATACATATGAACCTTTGAACGTCTAGAATGAAAATCGTACGGATCGTCTCACTGCAATATCTATATAGGTATAACGCCATGACAATTTGGCGGGAAGTGTACCGTGGTGTAGGGAATTTTCCCGCGAATTATCGAGAGACCCCTCATAATTTTTTTATGTCATTATAAATCTAAGTACTGCTAACTATAATATGTAAATGATCAAAATATTTAATTTGATTTAAATACAAAACTTGTTAATTCTGTGTTTCATAAGGTATTTTTACCTATTTTACTAAATATAAGTGAGGGGTACTTTACCAATGAATTGTTATTCATCGACCAATCGTCGGCAATCTACGCGTCACTGACTGATTTAACTTGTTGAGTGACGTCGCCTCGTGTAATTAAGCTCCGCCCACTAGCCTAGATATACATAAATACTTCGTTTGCGCGATTTGAGCAACATACAACATTTAAACAACTACAAGGAAAGACGCAAAACTTTGGATTGTTAATTTAGTAAAACGACTTCAACATGTCGACAGAGCTGTATCCATCAGCTTTCTATGATGTTGGGGATTTAATTTATAAACAGGTAATTATTACGATATGTACTCATATTGATTTTATGTTAAAAACCTTGTGTGGATTGATGGTGTAAGTTTAGGAAGTTTTGACACGGTCATGCGACTTTCACTTTATTGGGGAAAGCCGGTATATAGTATCATTGCATGTAATAATGGATTTGACTAAGTTGTACTGAAATATCCTTCTAGTATTTAATGTCAATCTTCACTTTGCAGAATAAAAAGAATTTGATGAAGAACCAGATGAACGAGAGACGCGCTACGGTCACGGCAGCCACCATGTCGGCTACTGTTGTCAAAGCTAGGACCATGTCAACGAATTCCTTCATTCCGATCGGGGGTCAGGTTCCCTTGTCTGTATCCTCTCCGGGTAGCGAGTCGTGTCTCGTAAACAACCAGGAATCCCTCCATCGTAAACTGGACAGAAGTATGAGTGAACCAGGTGCTACATTAAATTCAACCACAGCTAGACAAACTCAAAATGTGAATTCAAGTCGTTACAAAACGGAATTATGCCGTCCATTCGAAGAGAGTGGCCACTGTAAATACGGTGACAAATGTCAGTTTGCCCATGGTGCTCACGAACTTCGAAACTTGAATCGCCATCCCAAATACAAAACGGAACTGTGCCGTACATTCCACACTATTGGATTTTGTCCATATGGACCTAGATGTCACTTCATTCACAACGACGAGGAGAGAAATCAGAATGTCAACAAGAATCACCCCGCAATGATGACCGCATCCACAACAGTTCAGCAACAAAATATCCCGTCTCACATGGACCAGTTATCTCAGGTTAAGCGCCCAACGAATTTCAGTTCTAGTTTCAATGGATCTCTAGGTTCTAGTTCCGAATCGCTTTCATCCAGTGCAAGTGACTCTCCGAGCCTTAGTCCCATTTTCTGGGGCAACGATGACATTTTCAGGGATATTTCTTCATCCTCGCAGTATTCCAGTAGTGGATCTAGCAGCCCGGTGTTCGATTATTCGGCGGATCCTGCTTCTTCGTTGGCGGCTAGTCTCCTTACTCCGTTGAATGTGCAAACCGCCGCCACCGCCAATCAAAATCTCGCCTCGGAAATTAACATTCTTCAACAGCAGATCAATGTTATTATGAATCTTTCTAACCAATGCAATAATAACCCTAATGTGTTCGATACAGCCACCACGTGGGATCTCGCGCGCCCTGCGCCTCATTCCCCTCCCGACAGCATTTCGGGGGACAGTCTCGGCAGTGCGTCTAGCTCCAGTGGGAGCTGTGGAAGCATAAACACTTGTGGCTCTCCGCTGGACGTAAGCAAGTCGTTGCGTCTTCCCATCTTCAACAAACTTTCTCATGATGATTAAAGAGATTGAAACATTGATAGACTGAACTTCACATAAAGAAATCAAATTTGCCAAATAGACGGTTTACCGACTCAAATGCTTGACTTAAGTAATTGCAGGTTTTATGTCTGTCTTTCTGTTGCAAGACTCAAGGGAGAAAGCCTTGTTAAAAAAATTTCTGTTGAATTTTTTTGTTTGAATATGATACACAATTCTTGTATTTTTCAGGATTTGTACGGAAAGTTTGTGAATGTTTGAATGTTTTTGACAAAGTAGTTGAAATTGTTTAAACTATGCAAATTGTTGTTGTCCGAATTACTATAACTAGGTCACGCATGTGATCTGTGATTTTTGTGGGATCCAATTTTCATTTTTTCCCTCCAATTTCATTCTAAATCAATATCGTTGTGTTATGTAAACGGGAATCCATTGTACCTTTTGCATGTCTATTTATTTTTCGCACAGATTTGGACAATTTGTGCTACATTCTATGGCATTTGCATTATATCGAATCATCACTCTCCGTTTAACTTATCAACTTATTTAATTCAAACTTTGTACTATTTCAGACAGTGACTATTATTTATTGATGCATCGTCACAGTTATTTAAGTTCACAATGTATGAGAGGTTCTACGGGAGTTATATGGATTGAGAGAAGAAAGTTTTATATCTATATATATTGTTTTTTTATTTCGTTAAATTATGATACAAAAGTCGCCAAAGATATGGTTTATATGCACTTTTCATTCGAATGTTCATAAAATCCATATTGTGTATAATTCATTGTGTATTTATGGCCCAAGAAGGTCTATTTTTCATTTGAATGCCAATTAAATTTAATGAAAGCTTTAATTATCTCAGTTTTATTTTAATGTTGGGTGTTTGACCACCTGTTGGGTAAAGGTATTGGACTCATTTTGAGGCGGGACTTGGATCAGTTATATCCTCACTTTCACGGTCTAGTGACTCGGAATTGATTAAATTCTGTCAGTGGCGTGATACTGCATGGGAATTTCGTGTCGCATTGAACGACGGATGAAAAACGTTATGTAATGAAAGGGTGTTGAAAACATGAGTACAAAACGGTTAGGATTAAGGAAGAGATATAGTCTGGACTTCAAAAGTATTTAAAAAGGGTACTCGTGTAACTTGTATGCACCGAATCTTAAAAATGAATCGTGGGAAACTTAAAGTTTATACACATGCTGATGAAAGTGACGTCACATTTCATTCAAGTGTTTGTGTCTATTGACGTTTTGACGTCATGAATGAAATGGCCTTGGCACATCGATTAATTACTGAAAACATGAAAAATTAAGTCATACGATAGCCATTTTCTTACATTAGATCTAATCTTTAGAGCAGCGAGATGTTCTAGCCATACTGTGTTTAGAGCGGAGATGAAATACTTGCTTATCTAAGAAACCTTTGGACAAGCCGATTTGAGTTATCTAGAGCACACACTAAATGGAGAAATTCTGCTGAGAATTACAAAATGTACGTCACTGATTATCCCAATAGCAGATATACTCTGGAAACACTTTAAAAGGGTGTATTTTGTATTTCCTAAACAGATTTGCCCCCCGTTATACTAGAACCATAAATTCATGCAGAGCTGTGTAGCAGTTCTCTGGGAAATTGTTGGGACGAACCATTATGTACTTGTATAGGAGCTGCCTGGATTTACTAGTATTAACATATTAAGTGCGGTGCGTGTGTCTGTGTATTTCAGAGAGCACGTGTCCTCGGTGACACGTGCGGGGGAAAATCGACCACAATCTACGAGATTCCCATGTAATGCATGTCTTTCTGAACAATAAGAAACAATAAAGCTCGAATTCCAAAGATATGATTTACCTATTTACAATTATTAAATATTGTTCATAGTTTAAATGACTATTCATCGTATTGCACAATAGTCGCAGAATAAACTTCGCCGGGGCTTTGGATGTTACTCCTAACCGACTTTAAATAATAAAATGTTTAGGACTTCAAACGAATGGTGAAGAAGAATACAAGTAGATTCAATGACTTGGGATCAAGTCAAGTCACACTAACACATCGTTTAAATTGTGGGGGACACGATACAAATTTTGTTACCCCCCCCCCCCCTTCTTTTTCTTTAAAAGAGTTAAGAATAAGGGTCGAATTAAAAAAAATAAAAATGAACAAATAACCCAAATAAAAATGAATTATAAGAATATACCCCGTTGATATCGGAACTTTGTATGCTACGCACAAAACAAATGTCTTATTTGTTTCCCATGATTATCTGACGTTTTGTGCTAGATAAAGAAACTTTAAATGGCCTTTGATGAATGGAGACAGTTACTTTGCAGTTTAGAACAAAAACTGAGCCCACACACGTAAGTATATATGGTGTACTGGTGGCCACGCTGACATGCTATTCAACAAAAGATCTTCTCCCGATCTTGTCTCCATTGAAATGATGAGGAGATGAAATGCACTCGGGAACAGCCAGTTGTTCGTCGAATCGACTCCCGGGACTCGGAAAGGAAATGAGATGCGACAAAAGTTAATTTCTCAGGCTAAAACGAATGTGACGGACCCTAGAAACCTTATGAGAGGGAGTATAGGCTAGGCGTCCCTTAGATACATTGCTTTATAAATATAAGACAAATTCCTTCAATTTTTCACATTGTTTTCCGTAACCGAATAATTATTAATACAATTCATTTCTACCACTCGATCGGGCACATGTTTCCTTTGAATGTGCTTCACCATAAACTACTTGTTTCGTATTGTATGTCGTGCGATAGGGCCTATATGTAATATATATATATATATATATATATATATATCTGCACGTTATGCTGTGACATTTGTGAGCACGGCACTTCTCGCCTGTTTATTTGCCGACCTTCACCACATTTTTTTCACCACGTTGGATTCATTGTGAAGAGTAAAAAAAAATTATCATTACATATCCCATCGCAAATATTTACAAATCGTGGATTTTAACTTCCTTTTTGTCACGAGAAACTGTCGATCTCTGAACCTCCGCCACCGCAGTCTCGTGGGTGAGGAGTTGTACAATGACCAAGCACCTCCAGTCTACCGGCGTTCTGTCTGATTGACATGTGCCTAGTATTAAGTACACAATCCACGCTTGGCAGTATATCTGTATGTGTATAAACCAGTGTTATGAACCATGAAATCCCAATAAACGACCTGATTTTCTATAAATCATATCACATTAAGTGCGATTGTACACCATACTACATAAGATCCCATACAGTCACAGGCTTATTTATGTAACACACACATGACGTCTAACTAACACAGTGTGTAAATATAGAAGCTATATAGATAAATATTGTCTACATATTTTCTCTACTTCTGCATTATCATAAACGGATATATGCACCATGTATATCATCTAATCGACCATCAAGTGCGCAGTGTACTTATAAATACTTCCATCCGCCGAGGCTGTGTAGCATTCTTGTACGAACAATAACCAATTTATATAATTAATTATTGGGAGTAATTAGTACGGTGGTCATCCTTATTGAGATAGCAGCGTGCATATCTATACACGACAAGGGATCCCATCAGTTGGCACCTTTTTGTTGGATATGTAAACCATTTTGTGTTGGCGATTTCAATAAATACCCAATAAAGGCGGCTATTTGGCCCAGTAAGGCTACGTAAGCATAAACTGTCTAGAAAGTAACCACTTGGACTCGTAAATTCTGCCACAGGTACCTACACATCCCTGTGTTATGTGATGTGATGTACTGTATGACTGATTGCCACAGCAAACGAACTATTGCTAGTCTCTCTCCCCTCTCTCTATCTCTCTTTATCTCTCTCTCTCATTTAAAAAAAATCTGAGATTTATCAAAATAAAAAGATGCGTCATGCAGTCATTAGCACTTACTTTTCAGCTACCCACATGTAAAAGTTTCATTTATTAACACTTATATTCTCTGACAAGCGAGAACAAATAGTGTAATTTTATCTACTACACAAGAAACACTGCGAATGTTTGATCTTTAATAAGGTCGTTAGTGGATGTGGACGGTGCTGATTGAAAATTGCACCACACACACACACATATATATACATACAGACTGACAGACAGACAGCGACAGACATACATTAACTGTAACTAAGTTAGCCATTTCAATTGTAGGTATATGTGTCTGAATTGATGTCGTTGATAACGATGACATTTATCTTGACTAACACCTGTTGTTGTGAAATTCCATTTCTGTGATATGATTCATGAATATCGATCTGGAGATTAATCACCAACTTCCATGTCACCCATTTCCTAAATATCCGACAAAACAATAAATATTGTTAATTATTTCATATCATTACGCAATATGTGCATCCTAATTAAGGGCACTTCACAATGAAATACAATCTATACTAAAACAATGGTTTTTAAAAGTACAATATGTGTCCTGTTCATCCTCCCTAACCGGTATTCTGTGTATGTCAATACTGTTATAAGAATATAACATTCTTAAGGTCGTTTAACACACAGTGGATTACCTCGTAATTTAATTTTAATATAAGTTTAATAGGTTTTGTGGCCATTTTTCTCGGCGATCCCCACATTTATCACTTCACGAGGCGGATGTGGCCTCTAAATCAATTTATTCTCCTCACATACTATTCCATCTCCACAAACACACGTTTCTTTCCAACTCGTATTAATAACCAGGTGAATCGTGTCACATGGCGACCAATAAAACCTACCTCCTGTTTCAAATATTAAAGATAAAATATGCAAATATTTTCAGCGAGCCTGACACGACATTCTTTTGCTCGTAAAATTTCAGCGAGTCTGACAATTGTGAAACACAACCTCCTTTCGTTCGTAAAATACGGGAAGAACATTAGGAGAAAGTCGGGAACCATGAAAAAGAAACCTATACACGCTTGAAAACGCAATGTACACCAAGAAAATCGTTAATGAATGTCAGCCCAAACCGACGTCCGAAAATTCATAAAGCTGACAGGGCCCCCGATCCGCTAGTCTGTACTGCGGGGCACTCTGGACAGTAAATATTGTGCTGGGTCTTCGGTCTATCGTATCATGGACCGTCAACCGCATGTTTACGTTACCTCGAGACAGGCTGTATACATATAGACAATGTTTGATGTACTAAGTATACAAACAATGTGTTATCTCTCTCTCCCTTCCTCTCTCTCTCTCTCTCTGTACTCCGTGTCATTAAGATCATCATAAAGGCTCAACGACATCGGAACAGTGTAAATTTTTTTAATTTTAAATCTGTTTTACAAATCGAGTGCATACAATACTTTTGAATAGATTATCATATATAAAACTGATTTAGAATCACTTCAGTGCTAATATTTTGTAAATGGGATTGAATGTTCTATATTTGTATATACTTATATATTCATTATTGAATTGACAGAAATATCTTTGACACTACTAAGTGCAGACTGTCACTAATAAAAATATTTAATTAATTACTTATCTATAAGGAGGTATTAGGAAACTACTTTGAATGCAGAATTGGTAAAATACACAGTTTTCCAGGAGTTCTGCCGTTTAATTAAAGGACCCCTCCCCCTCCTACCTTCAGAACATTTTACACGCTTACAATTTCTGTATTTTACCCGATGTTCACGCTAAAATGAAACAAAAGTAATTAAGAAAATATGCTGTTCAGATAGAGGAATGGATTTAAATAAAGATATTAAATCACCTACCGATAATAGTAGGTGTGCTTGCGAGAGAAGATATGCGCAGTTCTATATTTCGTGAAAAGAATATGAAAATAAAATAATCCAGGAAGTTAATCATAAACTGCTCCTAATTAACGAAGTGTAAAGAACACTTCGTGGGTTAATCAATAACTGATTAGTAATCTAGAATATGTGTTTGAACATCCCGACTATCTAGTATTTTTTAACATCTTAATAACGGTTAGGAGATTTCTTCACGTAATATGACAAACGAATGGATTTGTTAAAAGCATGTTTTGTGAAAAATTAAGACCCCTGGGCTTAGTAATTAAAACTTGATAGTTTATAAATGTACCGCCTTTCTAGCCCCCGGGGGGACATTCATAACGGTCTCATTAACAATGATAAAGGTTACTTTAAAATGTAACATGAAAATAATTTAGTTCCTATCAGCCGCTTCAATCTGATCTCTTCCCAAAGAGTCAATATTTCGATTAGTAGACCCACTACCACTGATTATTGACCCCTAGGAGCGGAAACTTGCGCTAGATTAGATAGGTCTGAGCGCCCGCCAGCTCCCAGCGCTTAATTTTAAAACTGCATGAACTATTCTTTTTTTTTTGGTCATCTGCGTTCATTATCTGGACATAAGCGAGGACTTGATTTCTCGCTATATACACACACGAGTGCCACAAGGTAAAAATAATATATGTACTCCCTACTTATTTGCAACAGGTCCATTAAACAAGTTCAAAGGGCGAGAACGCTGTGCGCTTGCGACACCAGAAATTTATGTACCATTTTATTATTTTCTTCTCTACAACGAAATCATGCTAATTATGCTAAAAAGTTTGTGGAAAAAAGCAAACAACCTATACATCAACCCAGTTCGTTATACTTTATCGTGAAATACGAAAACGCTCGTTTTTCACTGCCTTACAAAGTATTCTCTGAAGTTAAGAACCTGACACCTAAACCCGCGACTTTTCAGGTTCAGAATTTTCTTCATTGTGATAACGATAATGCAAATTGCTGCAAACATTATGACGATAAACCCTAGTAAGCTCCCATCAAAACCAATTGAAGCAAAGTGGTCTCCAAAAGCCTCGATCGAGAGACGAAGGTCATATACGGTTAAAAATAAATCTGTTTTAGTGATTTTCTGATTCTTGTTCTCGGGAGGAAATACATGAATTGGTTACTAAGGTAGTGTCTTTTATTATCAGTTTGAGAGTCACCGACATCGATCTTAAATGTTTTCGATAGAGGTTGTCTTTCTAGAGACGAGAGTATTGCATGTCCCTCTCTGTGCCGGGATCCCTATACAATTCGCCGACACTGGGATATTGATCCCGAGTAAAGACGTAGATAAGATAATGAAGAAAGTACATTCAATATTATTTTAAGAAATATTGATGTCCTCTTAAACTTATCGAATTTCAATACTTTGAAAACAGATATGTTAATATTAATAGGTTTTATACAGGTATATATTGGAGAAAGCGGGATCGTGAATCCTTACGCCGATACAGAAATATTTTTATCAACAGTTTCAGAATAAAAGACTAAAATTAATTTTATCGGTGTAATTTATGACATGAGATACATTACTTTTCTAGTGGTGTCATTGAAGGATTGCCAATAAGGTCGATGTATATAGCCAAGTTGATACAGACCGAGTTAACCAGAATCGACAAAGAAGACCTTTAAGATTAAATCATAAGATTTTCTATAGTCAATGCACAACTTATACATAGACCCCACAGTGTCCGCTGGTTACTGTCTACTTATGGTACCTACACAGCAAACTTGGAATCAGAACTCAAATACAACACCAACGTGCTAATTAATATCAGTGGATAATAATCGCGATTTTGAACTTTTAACATTAAATAGAAACAATATATTTTGATACACCCACGTTCATTTACACTTTGCGAGGTTTTTATCCTTGTGTTCGATAAATATTCTTTATATTGCTGATAAACATGAGAAGGGATTGTTCTCGTGTTTTCTCTTAGTCAAGATTGTAATTCATATGTCGTTATCGCCAACAAACTGTCTACCTGTAAATCAATGAACAAAATACAAATATTGATTATATTGTATCCACTTTTGAGTAAATTTAAACAAAGGGGAGAGTATCATCAAAGAAGACCCCCTCCCCGCCCCCAACAAAAAGCTTCCCACATATGATACCACGAAAAATAAAAATGCGTACAGCAAAAACAGCATTAATTAAATTACATGTTAGAATCACTTCCCAGATTTTTCCAGTGAGTTTTCAATATCTTACGTTAAAATCACTCCCCAAGTATTGAGTTTTCAATATGTGACATGTTAGAATCGCTATCCGGATGTTTCAGTATCTTATATGTATGTTAGAATCGCTATCCGGATATTTCAGTGAATTTTCAGTATTTTACATATAAGTATGTTAGAATCGCTATCCGGATATTTCAGTGAGTTTTCAGTATTTTATATATAAGTATGATAGAATCGCTATCCGGATGTTCCAGTGTTTTATATATAAGTATGTTAGAATCGCTATCCGGATGTTTCAGTAAATTTTCAGTATTTCATATATAAGTATTTTAGAATCGTTATCCAGATATTTCAGTATTATATATATATATAAACTTGTATGTTAGAATCGCTATCTGGATGTTTTAGTATCTTATATATATAAGTATGTTAGAATCGTTATCCGGATGTTTCAGTGAATTTTCAGTATTTTATACATAAGTATGATAGAATCGCTATCCGGGTGTTTCAGTATTTTTATATATAAATATGATAGAATCGTAATCCGGATGTTTCAGTGTTTTATATATAAGTATGTTAGAATCGCTATCCGGATGTTTCAGTAAATTTTCAGTATTTCATATTTAAGTATTTTAGAATCGTTATCCAGATATTTCAGTATTATATATATATATATATATATATATATATATATATATATATATATATATATATATAAACTTGTATGTTAGAATTGCTATCTGGATGTTTTAGTATCTTATATATATAAGTATGTTAGAATCGTTATCCGGATGTTTCAGTGAGTTTTCAGCATTTCATATATAAGTATGTTAGAATCGCTATCCGAATATTTCAGTATTTTATATGTAAGTATGATAGAATCGTTATCCGGATGTTTCAGTGAGTTTCAGTATTTTACATATAAGTATGATAGAATCGCTATCCGGATGTTTCAGCGAGTTTCAGTATTTTATATATAAGTATGTTAGAATCGCTATTCGGATGTTTCAGTATTTTATATATAAGTATGCTAGAATAGCTGTTCGGATGTTTCAGTGAGTTTTTAGTATTTTGTATTTAAGTATGTTAGAATCGTTATCCGGATGTTTCAGCGAGTTTCAGTATTTTATATATAAGTATGTTAGAATCGCTATTCGGATGTTTCAGTATTTTAAAAATAAGTATGATAGAATCGCTATCCGGATGTTTCAGTGAGTTTTCAGTATTTCATAGATAAGTATGATAGAATCGCTATCCGGGTGTTTCAGTATTTTATATATAAGTATGATAGAATCACTATCCGGATGTTTCAGTATTTTATATATAAGTATGTTAGAATCGCTATCCGGATGTTTCAGTGAGTTTTCAGTATTTTACATATAAGTATGATAGAATCGCTATCCGGATGTTTCAGTATTTCATATATATACATGTAAGTATGATAGAATCGCTATCCGAATGTTTCAGCAAGTTTTTAGTATTTTATTAGCATGTTAGAATCGATATCCGGATGTTTCAGTGAGTTTTCAGTATTTCATATATAAGTATGTTAGAATCGCTATCCGGGTGTTTCAGTATTTTATATATAAGATGATAGAATCGCTATCCGACTGTTTCAGTATTTTATATGTAAGTATGATAGAATCGTTATACGGATGTTTCAGTGAGATTTCAGTATTTTGTATTTAAGTATGTTAGAATCGTTATCCGGATGTCCCAGCGAGTTTTCAGTGTATGTTAGAATCGCTATTCGGATGTTTCAGTGAGTTTTCAGTATTTTACATGTTAATATCACTCCGCGGGTGTTCCAGTGGTTTTTCAGGATTTTATACATGCATGTTGAAATCGTTCCCTGTGTGCCCCAGTGATTAAATATGTATCGATGACTGCCCTATTTCGGTGACTGACCAGAATCGGTGACCTTTTATTTACGTATGCGTGTTGTGGTTTCCGGGTGTAGATTGCGTCATCAATTTCGCCGTAGTGTTTACAAACATATATAGAGTACGCCTTCACCCCCCCCCCCCCTCCCCCCGAAAATGAACTACTATAGAAGGAGAGTATGCAAAAAATGAACACGAGCACCCCAAAAATAAGCCCATTTACTTATTTCCTTTTCAAGCAAACCTTCAAATTGATATAAAGTATACCAAAAGTCTTGAATTCTACACTATGTTATATTATTCATCGACGTTTAATTGCACATTCCTCCTGTACATACGTTTCAACAGTTACAAACTTTTGGCAAACCTATATATCAATAATGGTCACCGAAATATGTGACGTCACCGTTTTAGGAGCACAAAGTGACATGTTTTTTGTTACGAAAATATATTCAATTAACGTACCAATGGAGTTTGAATTTTTTGGATGAAAGTAAAGGAATTTAATTACTTTAAAGGTAGGTGTATTATTTATTTATTTAATCCAAGTGATTAATGAGAAAATCGCGGTTTATCACTAAGGTCACCGAAACTGGTCAGTCGACGATATGTTAGACTCGCTGTGTTCCAGTGAGTTATTGCATGTTGGAATCGCTAGCCGGCTGTTAGAATCACTCTCCAGGTGTACCCGTGAGTTTTAGTATGTACGGGTATGTTTGTTTTACGTCCCTTCGAGAATTTTTCACTCATAACGGGACTTCACCAACTGTAGGTTAGACCTATGCTTGGCGCTCAGGGCCGCAGCAGTGGGGTCTTTAACGTGCCAACGTTTACCGCGACCTCCGTTTTCAGGGTCATATCCGACAGACCCGTGATTCTCACTTCTACAATGTCGAGCGTTTGACGGAGCAATCACACTCTGTGTTCACGTCATAGGTTTGGACGCATTCATGGTAAACGCGGGAATCGAACTCAAGATCTCCCGGTTACCCGGTATTCCAGTGAGTTTTCAGTATTGTATACATGTATGTTAGAATCGCTCCCCAAGTGTTGTGGACAGTGAGTTTTCGTATTTTATATATTCGATCGCTCCTTGGATGTTTCAGCATTTTATACATGCATGTTAGAATCGCTCTCCGAATGTGCCAGTGAGTTTTTTGTTATGTTGTATGTTAGAATAGCTAGCCGGGTGTTATACAATCACTCCCCGGGTGTTCCCGTGAGTTTACAATAATTTACACCCGGGTGTTCCAGTGAGTTTACAATAATTTACACCCGGGTGTTCCAGTGAGTTTTCAGTTTCACCCGGCAAGCTGATAGGATCGAGACGTTCTTTTACGTGATTTTCAAAAGATGTTGAAATAGTTTCTACTTTTGGATTTGACTCTCGCGATATGCCTTTTCACGGTCTCTCGACCAAGAAGTGGAAGAAACCTGCAAGTTAAAGGATAAGCTGGGACCCAACGGATCCGATTCCGAGATAAAACCTTGGTGACAGTCAGCTTGTCAGATCTATGAAAACTACTCTGAGCATTCAGCCTTTGTCTGAAGGAATACAGTTCGTAATCTCTTCCAAAGTTTTAAATAGCAGGTCCATAATACTCAACTTGTTAAGATAAGAAAGTAAAGAATTAGAGAGACGGCCAAAGCCCCGGGGAATACAGACACGAGAAGGCCTTAATTACTAAACACATGCATTGCGGCTGTATACATATCGATATAATCTTTTTAAAATATTGGTAAATACAAATCGTGTATATTTTTCTGAAGGTTAAACGCAGTAGGCTCTACATTTAATAAAAATCCAGTCACAATAATCTTTGCAAAATGTATATGTAAATGAAGAGTATACATTTCATGGTCGAAGCGCTTCGAAATTTCCTTCTAGTTTTCATCGCCATTCAAAGTGACAATTACCTCGACAAAAAAGACGATAAATGGCGGTATTATTTGATTTTATCGTGACTTGGAGGACAGATAACATCGACCCCAGCTCTTCATGATGTATTTTCGCTTGAATTCTTTTCTTTCCACTCCTCGCCGTGTCTAGAATACAGAATAGCGTTTTTCTGTATTCTGTTTCACCATCTCTCTCACAAATAACACCCGTATTACAATAAGCTGAATCCGGGTGCCACGACCTCATCTTTCCTTCACTGCGGAGCAATGCGATGAATAGAAATCACGTGATACGCGTCTCATATTGCCTATTTTCTTTAATTATAATACGATGCGCGATTTCATCTTTTATATTTTTCTTTACATGCACCTGATATTCTGATATTAAAGTTTTCTATTCGCTACCTTTTCCCCATGCATGAGATAATTTTCGCACTTGAGAAGAACTACAATGCCTACCCATAAACATAACCAGGCTAGTTTTGTGGTTTTGCGGTTCAGTAATCCATGAAGCAGTTAATGTATCATCTTTTTTTTTTGGATTTTTTGATGAAATATTTATAATCTTAATCAGGGAACGAGAATCACGTCGGATCTTATGACTTGAAATCAAGTATGATAGCACGCCATCGACTCGTTACCGTACATGGCCACATGAACTCAGAATCGACCGAGGGCTCCGTGACATACGGAAGGCGGTGGCCCACATATGAAGAAATCTACATGATATGTCATCTATTCATTAATGGTAATAGAAAAAAAAAATCACGATTGGTTGTGAATATTGTAACATTGTCAGTTGATTCGTCGACCAGTTTTTGCGCATTGGCACCGGTATTTAACAGTTCTATCAAGTAACCGGACGTTACATAGGCAGTTAGAGCGACCCCCTGCAACGGACACTTTTTGTTGTGGAGGACCTTTCTACTTTGATAGACACTTTGTGTCAAGGTTAACGATTCTCAGAGGAAGTCACATGCAGTAAATCTGTTTCTCTTACTACACTCCCGTTCTCATATCTGAATTCAGACATGCTTTCCATATGTATTTTAGAGAGTTTTACGATGCTTTCAATTTTTACAATCTCTTGTTAAGATTGTACTTGGTAACGAAGAGATAAAGACTCCCAATTCAACAACCAAACATGTATTTTTGACATTTTTATGTGATTACTACCCGGGTTGATCGACATTATCTGGGGGTCAATAAACGGAAACTGCCGAACATACTTTATGCAATTATCTAACTTAAACGCAGAATAGTAGTTTTCAGTTTGTTTTATGACTCTCCAGACCTTTAATCCACTCCAAAAGATGAATATATGGAAGCTTTGAAAACAAAGTATATACAGATCTTGTTTGTAATCCAATTAAGTATACGAAATGGATTTCAAATTTGACAATTTTGTCCAGATTAAGACAGAGTTTTTGGTAAATTTCAAGAACCCTAGAGTTCAATCTCTTGTAATCGTACATCCGACTTTGGGCTAGGTCGATTGATAAGTAAAAAAGACATGATATTTCCCCCCACGTTTTAGTCACTCCAGGGTTCAAGTGTTCCATTTGGCCAACATCAGAAAATCTTTATCTCAGATTTATCTAAGTTTACTTAATATTTAAGTTGAAGTACGAATGTCATAGCTTCACACTTTGGTATACAGATAGCAAGAATTACCTTTGAAAAGGTACTTAAAAAAGAAACAAAATCAGAATATGATCAAGCCAGAATAGTTGACACTTTTTTTTTAAAGGAGAGGGGGGTTACATTTCCCCTATACATGTATATACATACAAATGGGGACCGCATTTCGTTAAGGGATAGATTTTTGATTTGTCTATGAATTACAGATACAACATAAATATTATTGTATCCACAGAAGCTAATAACCTCTAAAGAGACCTGTCATACTTATAGCAAGTTTAGGTGTTATAAGTTAAGGCGGATCAGAGTGGATTAACGAAATACAGAATTAGCGTTGATAAGGACCTGAATACTCGCATAACCATGCTCATTTTAAGTTAATTAAAGGTGCATAAGGCTTCCCGGGAACCGTTCATATTTGTATAGATATCCTGTTAATCACATCTGCCCGAGAAAACATTTGCCTTATTGATTTCGTTTTGCTTAGAAATCTAGTGTTTAATTGTAGTCCTAACTGTGTACACAATAACCTAACAGTTTCATTTTAGGAGGGATTTCGGAACAGCATACAGAAATTTTCTACAGTTTTCTTTTCTTCGTTTTTTGTTATTAACACGCGTGACCAAAGCTCAACAGAAGACAATGAAAAGTTCTCAAGTCCATTCAGATAGAAATATTTATCTTCTTCATCGGATTTTGGAGTGAAGTTTTGTGTACCAGGACATGTTAAAAGTAAACATTCGACAACAAACTAATTGAAATCAAACAGCAGCTTCCAACCTCAGGGTCTATTCTAAACCCCCAGAAGTTTAAATCGAAACATTTCAAAGAAATGAAAAACGATTTCCATCGTATCAACTTACTCGCAATACCAGAGATCATACAATATTTAAGCAGGGTTAACCCCTTTTTGAAATAACAAAATACACGTGAAAGGTAAAGATAACGAACAGTGATCAATCTAATATATCCTATAAAGAATATAAAATTGAGAGTAGGGTAAACCTGGACCCCTGGACACACCAGAGGTGGGAACAGGTGTATAGTCCCTGTTCAACGGTCACATCATAATCATATCTAATAATCATATACAACAAAGTTTGTCAATCCTTGAGAAACATGTCATGTAGCAAAAAGATATACTAGACAAACACTTGTTTAAAGGAAATTGTAATGAAATGACCAAACTCTAGAAATATGACAATTTTTCAAACCCGATCGGAATTGTAGAATGCGGTGATATACATTAAAATCAGAAAACTACATCCCCTTTTTGTGAAATGGTTTCAAAACTAAATGAATGTATACAGAAAATGACAAATGTATCAAATAAGCATGTGTGTATATGTATGTATGCATATATATATATATATATATATATATATATATATATATATATATATACACACACATATATATATATATACACACACACACACACATGAATATCTAATAAAACATGCCAAGAGAAGGATAAAATCTTCAAGTAACATATACATTAGTAGCGAAAATGTATCGGACAAACATATTGTTAAGAATTTGAATCAAACCTGATGAAAAAGTTCCCATCCCGATCAAAATTGATAGATAATACAAGAATAATGAAATCCCAACATCAAGGTCAAAAATTTGATATGTTTACACATATAATTACATGTATTTTGTGTTCCACTTCCATTTTGACCTTGATGTTGGGATTTCATTATTCTTGTATTTTCTATCAATTTTAATCGGGATGGGAACTTTTTCATCAGGTTTGATTCAAATTCTTAACAATATGTTTGTCCGATACATTTTCGCTACTAATGTATATGTTACTTGAAGATTTTATCCTTTTCTGGGCATGTTTTATTAGATATTCATGCATCACATCACAGTATTAGTGTGTGTCTTATATATATATAAATATATATATATATGTGTGTGTATGTATATATATATATATATATATATAATTCTTTATATATACACACACAGTAACATAACATAAAACGATTGATAGCTTGTATACATGTCTCACTTCCATGTGAAATCATACTTCGTATGTGCTTTAAGTAACGAGCCATTAGATAAAATGTTGGTGTAGCGATCACATGTCATAGGCATGTGCAAAATAACACATGTCAAAGACATGTGCAAAAGGACTTTGCTTGGGTAGTATTATTTGTTTCTAAATTTCAATATTGACTCTTCTGTTCTTGTCAATCGGGGGGTATTAACCTCTTCTACGAAAAATAGAATGTGAAAGAAAACAGAGACAAGTAACACGGATTACAAATCAATTAAAGGATATAAGAGTACAATGGCAAGAATGGAGAAGCAGACGACATATAGGCGATCTGACGCGAACTCATCACTTCTGGAGAATAGGTCGCGGAGTTCTAGCGACCTTGCCAATATATTGGTTTACCTGCGTCAACAAAAATATTTCATTGAGGAAGAGTGTTTGTAAACAACACTCCTTCATTGTTTTCATAACACAGCTTTGGTTTTTCGGAAATTCACCGATTTCTGTCATCAGCATAAACAAGATAATATTATGACACATAGAGTGACAGTGGAGTATACTTTCCTCCTACCAGGAAGAAATTGATTTATTATATCAAATACTTGTATCGTTTATTCTGATTTGATACACATATTTGCGTACATGTTGTAACATTCCATAACGATGTGGACTCCCGACTTCCGCCGCGGACGAACCGTCATATCCTTTCTATCAACCATGTATGGTGCAATGGTTACAGGTTTTTAAGTACATTTTATCTACGTACAAATCCCACAGAGCACCTTTAGTACCACGCAAACAACTGCATATTCAAGTACCATTTACATGAGGAAAGTCACATCGACCCTCAATCTTGGTCACACAGTTGCGTGGTTCATAAGTAACGCTGGTTGCGCAATCAGGACACTGGGGAAAGAAGTATTTGTCTGAACGTTCATGACGTGAAAGTAATTACAGTGTGGTTCCAAAACGTGTGTACACTGTTAACATCATAAAAACAAGGCAATCAGTCCGGAATAAAGACGAAATTGAACTTGGCAAGCACAGTGAACCGTGACACCAGAGCAGCTATGTCGTTTTACCTTGTAAACTCGATCGGTACATGAAATATCGCAGAATATGTTATCAAACACTCGAGACTGCAACGTTACGTTTTCTTAATTAGTTATGATCATGCAATAGTTTGGGGCCCAGGTGTTTGCTTGCTGAACGATGAGGTTCATCTACTGTACTCGATTTTTTGGGTCTTCTTTCAACAATATGTATAAGAACAGGATATATGTTTATAAGCCGTACTTACAGACACTATAACATAAAGAGATGGGTTTAAACGTTTTGAGTCGGCAACAAAATAGCAATGGACCCAAAAATATCACAATGAAACCCTGACGTAGCCAGTGTATCACGGTAGATATAGGCCTAGTCACCCACTGTACAATCCTGAAATAATTGGTACATAAGTATTCAAAGAATTATATTGCATCGTCATCCAAATGCTTCCCTGCGGGTTGCGGGCTTACTTAGAACTAAGTCCAATTTCACATTGAAAGACCCACAACTGCCTCCTGAACAAAAAGATTATCTTTACTTCTCTGTCCATTGTACTTCCTTTGGATCTTATTATGTTGTTTCTTTGTTACACTTGTGGTATTTCAAGATTTCGGGGATCAGGGCATAGGATTCAGTTATTATTTTGAAGAAAAATATTATAGTAAACAACCAATTATAGAGATTCTATTGTCTAGTACTAGCTAAATACCCCGATTGGCTTCCAGACACTAATACATACGTCAGAAAAAGTTATTAAACTTTTCACCTACTTTAATTTTGTCTGAGAAAAAAACCATACACATTGCATGTAACGGTCAATATAGAATATTGAACTATGCAATGATTTAAATCTCTTTTTTGCCATCCGCGTGGTATACCCCAATTATGTTTTTGGTGTCATGAACCGTCTCTGTCAATAGTTGCATTTCCGTGACTCTAAAGGATTTCAAGTTAAAGGTATCGAAAAATAAAGATTTGAAACCCTCTCCATTTGAAACCCTCTCCGCCAAATCTACACGATTAAGCATGCATGTAAACGTCTTTTAGGAAACCCGAATGTGTGACTATTAAGCTTTACCTACATCATTCTGTCTTGTAAATTTCATGTCATTCTTGTTTTTCCCCGGACAACAAGGAACTTGGATGTAGGCGACAAGGCACCGAACACGTGTTTTTACATTTAGTGCTAGAAAATTGGGTTATTGTTAACGTTATCAAAGGCATTTTATAAAATCGGTAGGAAAACTCATTAACTGACTTATATCGATGAAAGCAATATGCATGGATGAGAAACATTTACGTTTATCATCTTCGAACAATATGATTATGTAATTGGTTCCCACGTGCAATCAAAGAATTAATCAAGTGTTAGATCCATAATTTCAAAGACTATTTTCTAATTTTACTTTCTGACACGAAAAGCATTTCAACCGCAAAATAGTAAATATTTAATACGTATTCGAATCGTTGTTAATCGTACAATGCAATACACCGCCGCAAACCAAACATCATCACAAATAGCCACAACATGCATTCAGAATTAGATTGGACGCATAACCCATGGCTTGTGACGAAAAAACACGTGATAATCATATTTTGACCACCTCCAGCAGAAAAAAAAGTTTTCCATTTTGTATGACGTGGTAATCACGTGATCGGGTATTCGAATTCAGTATTAAGGAGAGTCTTGCTTTTCCCTACATGTTAATGATATCATTGTTGATAAACGCATACATAGGGAAAGTGCTCGAGTTTATTCCGTGATGCAAAGCGGGAATTTCCTCTGACTAAAGCACTTGAGAACTTTGAACTTGTGCGGAACGACTCTTCACAAAACAATGCTTGTTCTCTCTTTACTGACACGTTGAGCTAGTTTTAATGAGAACTTAATTAGAAAGGGAAATCGACATCTTATCATGGTCCCTACAAATATGATTAAAACTGGATGGAAGCCAAAATTAATCAAGTCCTCTGTTGTCAAGTGCAGCTATGATTCTGTACTTGTACTCGTTGTTTCTGAACAGTCGTCAGATTGAGATGGTTTTCAATATACTCGCAGTTTCTCATGGTACCCTGTGACTTGCTGAAGAGAATTTGTACTTCAACGACTTCCTTTATAGAAACAAAATCATTATCATATATTTGGTACATCTTTACACAAGAAAAGCAGCATTATATATAGACCAATCTTTAAAAGTTTGAGTTTGCATTACCCCTGGACGGCATTTATTGGTGTGTAAACACTTACACTGAATTGCTCATGCCGAATGCATAAGGTCGTAGATATCCAGGCATTTCTATTGTTTATAGTACCATGTAAATACTCAATACAGCCAGACCCCCGCAATCATACAAAGATCTAAGCTTTTCTCTAGTGCTCAGTCTATTTCAAGGCGTTTTCACCCAATTATGTAAATTTTCATGCCAATACCCCAAGTCTTCACTTAACGCACCTGCTCAACATAATTGGTAAATGTAGGTACGTTTCTGCTGAATTTTGTGCATGTGTCTATATTCACAACTGCTGGTTCTAAACCCGAGATCATTAAGTTTACAACTGATTATAAAGATATAATTGTAAGAAAGACCAGGTTCTCTACAAACGTTTAGCATAGTTGACAATTCTTTATCCACATTAAATCTAATATAAATAATAACAATTCTATCACATACACCTTTTATAGATATGATCAATTGAATTTGCTATACGTCGCGGTAATCAAATGTTGCCCGATACAATGTATCTCGTTAATTTTTATCTTTCATTCCATGTTATAGTCTTGGAATATGATTACATGTTTTGTCATCTGTTGTGCGAAGAATCAATAACATAATAACTTCAAACGATAAAGACCACATGGTTCAACTCGAATTTGCCGGAAAAGCATTCAACGAGGTATATAAATGTGCCCATCATATGTCGTCGGCAGATCACAATTGAAATCTGAAATAAAACTCAATCGACGGATCTCATCAATAATGCTTACGGTCACGGTATGAAATATGCATAGAAGGCGCCCATGTTCCATATTGTCATTCCAGTGGGTGATCCCGGAATTCGAATCTCGTGTATACGGGGCTGTGAGTCAGTCAGTACAACGTATTGTCCTCGACCAAGCCCTGAACAACGCCCCGTCTTTGTGCGGCTGTTGGTAGTAAACACGAGGTACAAGTACATACATACCAAATGATAAAAAAAGAAGTCGTGCATCCGGAAATAAAATGGTTCTTTTGAGTCTCACTGAAGAGGATAATTTTCTAATGACACTCATTTTGAAAGTTCGTGCATGCGTAATATTTGTCTTTTTAACCGTAATTCAAGGTTGCGTACTGTGTTTCTTGATTTGGTGTTCGACAATGAGTTCATGTAGGACATTTTCCTAAAATCGAGCAATCGCACACCGATTACTCGTGGCTCGATGCACCCCGACTTTTATCTTCCTCGCTGCTGTCAACAACCTGTGTGTAACTGGGCTTTTGAGAACAATATGTTTAATTTGGTAAAAGAGGACTTGATCAAACACATCTGAGAGTCAGCGCACTGTCTTATGACATTGGTCAAGATGTCGGAGACACGTGCTATAGTGAGCGGCAAATAGTGGGAAACAAAAATATGCTTCAACAGGGATCTAACGAAACACTCTAATTTCAACAAGGTGACCGAATTTAAAAAAAATCTGACGATTAATGGGTTGATAAATAATCCTCCAATGGTCATGATGTGAGCTTCCGGTCAGTCATAACGGTTGCTTCCGAAGCTGATGACGTTGAACGCATTACTAAATGGGAATCGAGTAACAATATGGTCTCCAGAATGTATACAATGCAGAATTATAACACTATTAATAAAATCATCCGTCAATATTTAACCGCAACAATACAATATTATGTAATGGTTCTCCTACATAGTAACTGGGATATAATGACTGTTCATTCAATAATATTTACGTCCGGTATAACGATGTGAATTGCTGGTTTATACGAAGCAATATCTCATGCCAAAGAGACTGTAAATCATTCAAAAATATACCATAATTCAAAGTTGTTATCTTGAATAGACGATGTTGTATTTACGCAATTGGTCGAAGATATTCAAGTCATACCGTTAGTTTGACGTCCGACAAATCAGAAACCGCTCATGTTTTAAACATTCTACAAAATGAATTCAAATATTGTAAAAAGTATATAAAAAAAAAAAAAAAAAAAAAAAAAAAAAAACCAAACAAAGACTGAAAAAATCTAGATTTTTTGGGATTAATTAACTTAAATTCAAAGTAACAAAAACTTTGCGGCATGTTGTATGTAAATGAAGCGCTCAAGGCAATGGATACATCATTTTCTATAACATTGGCTTTGTCTTGTGGAATAATAAGAAAAACGAATCACACACCATGAAAGAATAATAATCGGATACGATGTTTTTTCCCCCACACTCTGACGTGGAAATAAATGTTTCAGAAGCCTTTGGTGATGTTACGTCATGGAGATGAATGCTGACGGTTTTTTTGTGTTCCTACGGAATGACGCTCACGAACATCTAAATAACACAATTGGTTATTAAATGATTTGCCAAATGGTCCCTTTAAATTATTCCACACAACGAATGATAATGATGGAATAAATCCAGTTAGGATCAAATAAATAATTAAGAGATAAATCACTAAAAGTAGGTTATGTTGATTACATATTGCTTTTTCTAATTTCTTAAAATTCGATTGACACCAAGACTGTGTGCACTGTAAATTACTTATTAGCTAGTGCGTTCTTCATTGACAGGTGTCGGTATTTTTTCCTTTTGAGTTTTAATTTTGAATTCCTGTATTTACTGAAGGACCTCAAGAGAGTTTTTGCACTAAGATGCTTCTAAATGTAGTATGGGAAATCATTGCATGTAAGCTCTCTTTGCGGCAATGTGGGGATGTTTTGGTCCCTCGCTTTTCGGGTACCGAACAACACTACACAAGGGTGTCGAATCATGTAGCAAGATGACTACCCTCAACACCTGTGCCTTCTCTGGCAGGTAATGGTCCTTGAAATTTATTATTTTACCTGATCTCTTTATTACCAGTGTATGCGATCTGGAGTGATATAATTAATAAATTGATAAGAAAGTGAGAGGGTAACTATATGCCACCTTTCACCTACAAAGTCGCGGTCAAAATGGAACAAAAACTTAATTTGAGAGTACTGTGGTGAAGTCGGTGCAAGGCGGCGCTCTGCGATCCAATTTAACTTCAACTCTGTACGAATTATTCTATTTTAAAATACTTTGAAGAATTTATGTAAATGAATTAATTTTAACAACTAGGTACACCGAGAATTGTTTCAGAATTTACGGGTCATTTTCTTTGTTATATAAGTACACAACAAAAAGACTTATTACGAAAACGTCAATATCACAAGACTAAAGAGTCTACAAGTCACGTTTTTGTGTTTATTTTTAAAACAAGTTTTGACGGTACAAGTGGCATATATTTTGTCGATGCAGTAGAATAAATTACAATCGACTGACGTTCACAACGATTTTGCTTGTTTTGATACAAATTCACACAAAAGGTATCGATAAGTATTGGCAACTTCGAAAGAAAGCCATGTAAATCGCAATTTCGCTGACTAACGTTCAGGTAGTTTGGGACGTTATAGCACCATCACTTCCGGTGTTTCCACTATCCAAGTCCTCAGATTTCACCAAAAGTGACGATCGTCTCAAGTCAGCCCCCAGGAGTATGTGAAGTCTCTGAAATAGGAAATAAGTTCACCACTTATACAGACCACAACTAAAAGTAAAATAACGTAAATATTATGATGCTGTCGAAGCACTAATTATTTTAATTGTCCCCACAACAAAATCGTCTTTGTTCCCATACCACAATTTGTATGCGCATATTTTCTGTAACTTTCACTTTCTATAATTCAATGCTGTCATTGTTTACTTTTTATGCGGGGGAAGCTCAATTTAAATTACATATAAATTTTGAAGATTTACACTTGTTATAACATTAGTGCAACTCTTCTAAAACTGTACTCCCATGAGAAAGTCCCCTTAGCGCGATAAAAGCAACAGGTTACACGTTGGAAATCACTTAATTGGGTGGCAAGCCAGACTAAGTTGATTGTGCCTTATATCATCTGATACGAATGTTGAAATTAATAAAAACTCTTGTCACCATTAAAAGTCGGCATTGTCCAGATCTCTGTAATGAAAGTTGAATGAAGCGAAAAGTTCACGCTTCTAAGACTTGTTACAGTAATTGGATTGAAGATGAATAGAAAGGGCCTAGGTTGCGATGCCTGATCGACTCTCACGCTGGACAAAATTTTGCGAAAAAAAATCTTGACATTGCATAAGGTGTACGGTGTATCAGCACAAGAAACTTGACCAATTATGATGGTCAGCGGGCAACATACGCCTTCTACATAATTACACAGCACATCAAACGCACCTTTACAAGTATTTAGTAACCTAAAAAATGGTCATTGTTGTCTTCAAGATAGAATTGAAAGCAGTCCAGGGGTCTCAGCACGTCTAATAACGGAGTTTTAAATACCTGACTTCCTTTGATGCCCCTGGGTGGACGGCCGGCAAAAGCCGCTATCATTTTCACGCATTCAGGCAAATGGACCGTTAATGAAATGTGGACGTCAAATTGAATGGCCCAAAGAAGCATTAGTTTCATCCTGTTCTTTTTGTGTGTTAACCTCATGGTTTCCACTCGTTTGTTTCAGATTAGATACGTATTGTGTTACAAAGAAGACCTTCAGTATGTATATTTGGTCACCTGGGATTAAACTCTCACAAAATTCTCAGTTTTATAACAATACAGACGAGCGATTGACCGTACCTTGACTCAAGCAGAAGTGTTGGATTTCTGTTTGGAGGTTTAAAGAAGCATAAGGGAGTGTTGATGTTCTGCGTTCGCCAATTCTTGTCTAATCAATTTGACATTGCACAAAAACAATCACTTCGATGGAACAAGATATCCGATATAAAATGGAAGTCATAAACTTTGCTATATATACACTGTTTTATGGTTCTTCATTAAGGTCCCATATAATCAAAATCATACATGTACAGGTACACCCGTCTCACCATAGCCTAATGGGGAATCCGAGACGTATTCATAGTTACTGGAAGAAATAGTCGCTGTTTACCAGTCTTACAATCATTGTAGATTTAAGAAGGGTGTGCTCATCTAGAACTAGATACCCAGCTTCCTATAGCCGGTTCTTTTATGTTTCTTGGAGAAGCAAAGAAACAAAATACAAAAAAACAACAACACCAAAACAACCCAATCAATTCAGTAAAAAGTAATAAACATGCCAAATACTCACATCGTTAATGTACATGTACACACTATACTGTATGGATGTGAGCGCGCATGGTATTACAATAATTCATCTTCTATAAATCTTGCATCCTTGTACGATTTCTTGACAACAAACACGATAAAACATGGAACAAAGAGGAAACTGAAGTCGTAGACATGACACTGCTTACAAACATTATCTATCAAAGTCTCCGGTATGACATTTGCCATGATACATCAATTTCAAAACCGCTAACGTTTCTGGGTCGACTTCACCTTCAAGCATGGTGTGAAATAACACTCTTCAGAAATAACCGTAAACGAGTTCAAATTAAACTAGGAAGAATTGTTTTAGCACCTGATGTCTCCCCTTCCATTTTCCAGTTTTAAAAACATTTTCGTTATAACGATCTAGTTCGTTAATACAACCTATCATTGGGTCAAATGCTGTCTGACGTGTATCATACCGATTGTTAGGCCGTTCTTGGTACACTGATTTTGATTACGGATAACTCCGTTTACCTGATCAGGATATAGGGCTCAAGGCGGGTGTGACCGGTCGACAGGGGATGTTTACTCCTCCCAAGCACCTGATCCCACCTCTGGTGTGTCCAGGGGTCCGTGTTTGCCCGACTATCTATTTTGTATTGCTTATAGGAGTTATGAGATTGTTCGTTATCTTCAATTTTCCTTTATGAATCATCCTTAAAGTGGAAAGTTAAGAGTTACGGTACATGACAGGCACCTACACGTGCATGTATATGTGCATCAACCAAGGAACAGTGTTGTGAACATATGATAGTAAATCAAACTTACCAATATACCAAATATCAAAGGCCTATGTCAAAAGACAAAGAAGTTATGGTCCGTACAAAAAAATGCCCCCCCCCCCATTCGATTATCTGACCTCTACACAAGAGGTCAAGGTTAAAGGTAATCAAAGGTAACGCGACAAACTGTCTTAACATAGTATACCCACATACCAAATGTCTATGTCAAAAGACGAAAAAATTATGGTCCGGACAACTCCCCCAAATCTATTATTTGACCTTTACATGAAAGGTCAAGGCCATTAAAAAGACACTGTCTTATCATACTAACATACCAAATACTTAAGTCAAAACACAAAACAAGTTACGGTCCGGACAAAAAAATAATGCCCCATTCTATTTTCCTATTATTTGACTTTATATCAAAGGTCAAGGGTCATCAAAAATGGTACTCGACACACTGTACCCACATACCAAATATCAAAAAGTCTTTCAAATGATAGACAATAATCACTAACAATGATTTTGGCCTCACCTTGGAATCTAAACCCTTACCCATGGGATCAAAATTTTTATAATTTTGGTAAAAGACTACCTACGTCTTCTAAATATCTATTTAGTTGCAATTTAGTATCAATAGTATTTAAAGAAGATATAATTATTTTTTGAAATGTTTCACATATAAAAACTATATATACCAAGTTTGACTACGCCCTGTAGTCAGAACCTCTACCCCAGGGATCATGAAATTTACAATTTTGGTAGAATCTACCCTGCTCTACATCACTATGCATTTAGTATATCTTATACATGTACAGTTCTAGAGAAGATTTTTAACATGGATGAGAGAACGGTTAAGAAACACCTAGCGACGCGACCTTGAGACAGACAGCAAGGAGATGGGGCGCGCCTAGAGACAGCCAGAGAGGGCAGCCCAGGACCGAGGACTCTGGTGGACTGTCGTCGACGGTCTATGCTTCGAGAGGAGCGATGGTCACAAGTAACTGTCGTTTTCTAAAGAAAAAGAAACTTAATTAACGTGAAACAACCCTTTCCTATAATTATTAGAAAACTTAATTAACGTGAAACAACCCTTTCCTATTGTTATTAGAAAACCCACGGTTGATAGATGTGAAGGACTGACAAAACCTGTAAGTTGCTAGGTGTGAGTTTAGGTCTGCATCCCGAATTCTATGATTAATAAAACACGCGTATAAAATTTCTTTAATATCTTCAATGATAGGAATATGGGTTCCCTGTGATAATTCATTATCATCTTGAATGATATAAACGTAGTCGGATTTCACCCGATGTTTCCGCATTATAGACACAATAATTCACTAAGTTTACATTGAAATCATTTTGAAAACTGGAGCTAATAAACTATGTTCGTGCGACACAAAATATCTATTAACGTTTTAAAACAAACTCCGTGTTATTTTCATTCTATCTATCGCAATTCTTTCCTCCGGCACCTATACATGTACATATATGAGCCATTTTGAATTCAACAGAGATCTTAACATTACTCGGGCTGAAACTAGAATATCAGTAGGGGAATCTGCATGACGTCATGCGTCGTTTTGTCCTAAAGCCAGAATGAACCAGTGATGAACCCATCGAGAAGACCAATCTACCAAGGCCAAGTATCTCAGTTTTTGCTGCATTGTTAACAGCCATATTTACCCAAGTTCTGATTGGATAGTACTGTTTAACTATTTGATATTGTCAATTTTTTCCACTTGTCAATTTCGATCCAGCATGTTGACTATAAACTTGACGGTTTTGGACAATTATATAAATGTGAACGACCGGGCATGATTTCTGGAGTATGTTGATCGACACTAATACATGTATTTTAATAATGCATGTGTAATTCGTTTACCTTTTACGGAAGCAAACACAGAAACTGGACCACGTGCCTACTACTCACACCGTGAAGCATTTATTTCTTAAAGACGCCCTTTCCTGACGATCTGTCGTTATACGCCACAAAACTACTAACCAATATGTATGTGTTACTTTTGTATTCATTTTAAGTTATATAATAATTATATGTATATATCTATAATGTGAACATATTTAATTCAGCGACACGTTAATTGCAGATGTCCTTCATGATTCTTCACACTTTTTATTAGAAATTTGTAAATACAAGTAGTTGTTTTTGGACGTCACAACAAAGGTCAAACCTAAATAGGTGAGCAACAGATTATCACTGAGAGGAATCTCAACTGCATATATTGGAATGACGTCAACGCGAAGGTGATGTATTAAGAATACAGAATCATCGAAACAAGTCAACAATCGCCTTGAAATAGCCACCTGTTTGTGTTATAGAATACCGTTCATGTAAGGAGCTGATCAAATGATCTCTATATCGATCTAAAGAGAGCGCATCAGGTGCGAATCCTCTGATACACATTGATATTAGAATCACGACGCTTCACGTCGCCGCGGAGATACTTGGTGTTATCAAGTGCAATCACATACCCAAGTTAAATAAGTCATCATAATGAATTGTTCAATATTTGGCAACATTCTTTGAAATTACTCCATTTGAAAGATTTTCAGATTCGATAAATGCAAGAGCGCTGCTCATCTTTGCAATTGTTGCTACGTCACAATGGAGGCGTGCCTGATCCTTATCCGGGCACTTTGCCGTATCCAGTGGTTCCGTAACGAGAATAAATTAAGTCGTAATTGTTTCTACTTATTCGATAATCAAACGATGGAAGTTTATATTCGTCTTTGTAGTTTATCGAAGTGATCGCCATGAAGATAAGTACCCACGATTTGGAGTCATCGGAAGGCTGCGACAAAGCGCGGTGTTGTTGGTGTGCTCATTGAAAGCCTTTGTTTCTGCTTGCACCTCTGACGTCTGACGTTTAGCGTGCCTTGGTTCTCTGTTTTAAGACTAGATCCTAAATTTAACTCCTTTTATCGCTCTATCTCAGTACAAAACGTTCAATCTCAAGATCTATCTGTGGAAAAAATCTACTACACACATGTATTCTTAGGATTCTGTTTAAAAGGCATTCAGTTTAGAACCTCCATGTCGGAAAAGCTGACATTTTCCATTATGGCAATAGGTGTCCGTTCTCCAGTGACATCTTAAAAATAAACGATGAATCATTAATTAAAAAATGTAAACAACATGGCACAATTACCTTTATTACGTTGACATGTGGAGATATAATGAACCGAGTGCCCCAAACAACCAAACCTGTCTACCATAGCATCGTATGTAGTATCTATCGTCTTGTTTAACTAGAACCCGATATTGATGGGTGATCTGTTCGATAGCGCCCTAAGTCTTGGGCAAAAAAAAAAAAAAAAAAAAAAAAAAAATCCAAAAAAGGAAATTCGCATTTTCAACGTCAAAGAGCTAAAAGGGATGAGAGTGGTTATTCTTTAGAGAAAGTTTTGGTGCATACAATTTCCAACTGCAAATACCCGAAGTGCTTGTTGACTCTCTATATGCAAAATAACATGAAGTTTGAATTTTCCCGACACGCCGAATGTTTACATTCTACCAATTATATAAAAGTTCTCAGAAATATCATATTCACGCAAATTAATCACTTGGTTATGCATTCCAGATTAGAAATGTTTCATATTTCATCCTCCTTGCAGTTCTGAAGTACCTTCATACAAAGCGGCTGTTTATCAGTAGTCTATATAAATAAGAAACCGCCTAACAGAAAGGTAAAGTTCAGTCGTTCTCCGACAACGCAAAGGGAATGGATAGGTATATATAGGTATGCATACATTAAGAAACTAACAAAATCAACAAATACATGCTCTGTATCACGCAAGAGGTGTTTACCAAGATAAAGAGAAGAAAAACCTGCACGATGTTGCAAACAGGCTAATATTTCAGACCTCGGGGTATCGCTATTTACATCTTTTTTGTTAAAATCTGTTGGAGCGAACAACGGAAAGAAAGCAGTATTTTTCTGGTATCATACAGCTTTCATAAATCTTTTCTTGCGCAATTCTTATTTCTTTCGTGGTGAACAAGAATCGTGAGACATTTTTTAAAATGCAAATTAAGCAAGGATGGTAAAGAAAAACGATTGCCTGCTAAATATATGTGCAATTCTTCATCATTAGTGATAATTTGTACGTTACGCTTTGCAGATCATGCACATCAAATACTCATTTTGGGAATAAAAAAAAAGCTTCTTATCATTTTCAGGTCTAAAACATCTGAAATACGCTTAAGCCAACATTTTAAAATACGTATGAGGAGGTGGAAAATAACAATATGGTTTCGGTAGAGACGAAGAATGACGTTACAGTGTCGTCATCATGCGTCATATTCTTCACGTTCCTCTCGGTGTTAACAATGGCAGAAATAGGAAATAAGGATATTGTTAAAGTTAATAAATGATTCACTCAATCAAATGTAGACTTTGTCAAACCTAAATATAGACAGTATCGATGACAAATGATCAGATAATACGTTATGCTTCGTTTCTCTACTTCACACCGATGACATTCAGGATAACTGATTTTATTTTAGAAATCCATTGAAGCGGAAAGAATTAAATTTGAATTAGATTGTAAAAATTTCAAAAGAGATCATCTGCCGATAAAAGTGAGGGACAACAAGTAGTGCCTTAGCCATCAGCTTATCTAAATACCCCCAAATATCGTGAAATTAAAATTGAATTTAGAAAAACAAGATTTCAATTGCAGTTTAAATGTGCCTGGATTTAATGTGGGTTTCATCATAGGATTAGACACGGGGATTAAAAAGAGGTCGCATCGTTCATCAATTGAACAATCTGAATTCGATTGTGACTGATAGAGGGGTGTCTATTGACGAGATGTTCGAAATGACCTCCATAACACGCACCAAAAAGTGGGGCATTGGGTCCCTCAGATATCTGTAAATGTAAAAATATTTACATCTTTAAATAGTTCCAAGTGAAACTCGCGTTATCAGTAAAACATGCTTGTCATTATATATTATATATATATATATAATTACTATTGGTATCACTGCACTTTGTGAAATATTTCCAGCTGATTTCATTACTGTCAAGAACAAAAGGAAATACGGTGCATGTCGAATAAGATTAATGTCCCAAGGGACAAATATCGGGAAACCACCTTAAAATTAACGACACTGTACACTATACACATCCGGAGAATTAATTTTGTGAATATAATCTACAAAATTTTCTCAAAATCCATAGAAACTTCAGGTAGAACAGCAACACACTCCAAGTCTTACGAATTACCAGCGCGTTTTCTTTATATATTCTATATACATCCCCTCCATGATGATACTGAATAAATTGACTTTATCTTTCGAATACATCGGTATGAATTATTGATGAATTTTCTTTCAAGTGACAGCGAAAACGACATATAGACTATCAATCGAGAATCTAAGACACAATTTTTAATCAAGAATCATGTGTATGAAAAATCGAGAAAGAAAAACACCTAATAACAATAAACAACAGTAGTGATTAATCACGGATCATTAGGGGTATAGATGGCATCTTGAGTAACCCAAAACACAAAGGTCGTGCGTCCCTGTCTCCAAGCGACACACTAGCAGGAGGCCATTGTCAGCATCTGAAAGTCAGCGTGTACGATGACATCAAGATCAAGTTTTAAGCTATCAAATAACGCTCGGATTGTTTAAGCGCTCACAATGATTGTCTGTAAGAAATGAATGTCTCCTTCCCGTGGTACATACAAAACTGACACCCTCAGACAGTTATACAAAACGGCAAACTATACAGTGATAGAAATGATATTGAAGCACCCTTAGGCTTGGTAGGTGTTCGCTGAATGGAAATGGGTAAGAAGATAGAAATGGGTATCAAATGTGAAGAAAGGGTGTCGTCATTAAACTTCTAAAAAACCCCAAACAAATTGTATACGAACACATTCGTTCTAAATTCATTTTGTGATTGGCGGGGATAGAACCTACCAGTGAGTGTTTTCAACAGTTCAGACAGTGTTTTCAGTTCCTGGAATAATTTCCGTAGACACTCCTGCGTGATAACAACTACGTTCAAGATAACAAAACCACAAAAAACAATCGAACATGAAAAATACCCGATCTGTCAATAAGGAGAAAAAATGACGTCTTTACAATATCAGAAATTCGGGTGGGTTTAAAATAAAAGCATGTTAGAAATTTGATACGGTCAGAGAGGCAACTCGGAGAAATGCATTCCTGACAAAGCGAGAACTACACTGTATATTTTCGTGTTTGATGTCTCGGTTAGATGGTCAATATTTACGGGTTGCTGGTTCTTTAACATTGCTGGTATCTGATGTGCCCCAGTGACAAACCTTGTGTTGACAGCCTTTATGTAAAATTGGCAATCATTGCGTAAAGACGGTAAAGGAAAATAAGTCAGACGTGGCCTTATCGCACCCCCAACTACAAGAAAATATAAAGTTACTAATCGAACCATATTACATAAAATCACTCGCAATCTTCAGCCGAGTTTCTTTTATGTATTTGCCGCGGGTGTTCCGTCTTAATCGGACCCTTTTCTCGAACCACTATCAGATTCCATATGACATATGTTTTGTGTTTTCTGTATATAGATTGATAAAATTTGTTGGAATTTTGATGCATGTGAGGATCAAAAGCAAAATAAAAATTGATTACAGAAATTCAAGTAACGAAGTGCATCAAAATGTACGAATTTGTCCATTCTTACATTCCTAATCCAGTTTGTCAAGCGACATACTTCTTCAATTTAACAAGTTAGTGTCGAAAAGCTATCCGATATGTCAAAATAGCCAAGGCATGCGATTTCTCGCTCCCAGTGGACATATCACTGGAAATAAAAGGAGTTTAAATGAGTTTGGACGTCATTAGGACTGGAAATGAAAAGTAAACAGTTTCTGAAAACTGTGCTGGGTACTCATTGTAAGCTCTAATAGTACATGATTAAGTACGCCGGATCTCTTCTTAATGAGCCACCTTTCTTTGATAAAATGGGCAAATAGAAAGGTGTGTGTAAATAGGCATATACGACAATTCGACAATTGTAAATTCATTTCTGACGTGTGTGCGAATATCCAGCTTTTTAACGAATAACTCAAAAGCACTCCATGATTTGAAGAAATAAGGTATATACCGTACGTACAACCAGACCGGAAGTATACCCTGAAACCAATGGAAAAGCATGTACTGCTCAACAACTTGGTAAATATATTTCCCGAGTGACACCCACAGGTATATAGACCTGAGCGGCGTAGTGTGTAGTGCACTCCATTCACAGAAAAACAAATCCTGTAGGGAAGCACCGGGTGTGAGTTTAGGTAGTGGTTATAAAATTAACTTTTCTGTTTACTAAGTCAATAAAACCACGACTGCGGAGGTGCTAGCATTATCCCTGTTATTTGTCTTAGCGAGTATACACAAGATATTTTAAAAATATTAACGCAGATACAACAACCCAGAGCTGTTCAAAAGTACTCTCTGGTGAAGAACATTAATAAACGTCGTCCACAAATCAAAGTATTGACACCATCAATATTCAATTCCAAAAATAGCAATCTTTTTTCGTTTTTTGTCAAATAATCATCACTTTAAACTGACATTTATATATAAATTGAAGCATGTCTCGATTTCAAAACTTTGGCCCAGAAGGTACTCCCATTCAAAACTATAGGAAATTTTATACAATTGCCATGATATTTGAAATTCAAAACTAGTGTCCGTTTCCCTTGTATCAGTGAATTAATGCGGATTAATATATGTCTGCGACACCCAGTTAATTATCCAACGGAGTCATTTAAAGAGAAAAGATCGTGTATGTGGCAAGAAATAAAATTTACACAAAGAGCCAAAACAAATGGTTAATCAGACTTTTAAAGCCATGCTGATTAAACAATTACATAACAATCTACTTTAAATTTCTTCCGTTGAAATTTGACAAAAGACTTGGTGGCTGTGAAGAGTCGCATCGGTGTAATATTAACTCATATCCCAAACATTTATCTAGTGGGCATCCATGGCAGGTTAAAGAATGCTAGATAGAGATAACATGTGACGAAATCACATGAGACCTGGATTACTCTTGCGAAATTATGGTAAACACAAAAATAAATAACTTCATAGACTTTCTTGCGTCACTAACTTACGGCACGGACCACAAAAGCACTAGAGACCTGCGGAGAAAAATATAAATATTTTCTCTATACATATCGTGTCATGATAAAGAGTAATTTTTACTGGAATAAAGGTAAGGGCTGAGATGACAGGTACGGCATCCAGTCGAGGTGTTGTCTTTCGAGTGTAGGAACGGTGAACTTATAGTTACGTTCTCATCACGCACCGCGACCAAATTTCTCCGTCAACATTAACACATATTACACATCTTTAGATATACCAAAGAGAAGCCGTAAGAAAGGTAATTTTCGCTGTGTAAAACTTTAATGACAGACTTTGTCAGACAGAGGCCATGGGTCATTGCATAGTACGGACATGTCAGTGTGTTAGAGGTATAGAATAGCTGTAATAATGAACACTAAATACTGATAATATCAGGTTAAAATTTTATCACATCTTCGTGATGGATAAATAATGATAGACCGACGGGCTATATGCCCGGGGTAAAACTATTCCATATACATTTTCCATATCTATTCTATACAGCGGCAAAAAGCATCAAATGGATGGTTGACTTTTGTGTGTTTAAGTCCTTTTTGGCTGTTTCTCGTTATTTGTATGATACAGTGTTTGTCGGTCTGAGAGAAAGCTGACAAGGACATGGACTGGCCACAAAGCCACTTCTCATTGCCTCACAGACGTTTGTTTGGTTTGTACATACAAAAACCACGACATACAAACAATGGTGACACCATCAAAGACCTTTGGTACTTCAGTATTCACCAGTTTGCTAATTGATGATAAATATTGACATCTTAATCTGTTAGTCAATTTACATTAGCTAATTCTGATACTTTTTTTAAAGTGTAAAGTTCTTAAGCATCACCTCGATAGATACCATGAAGACTATTATTCTATATAATCAATGATAACTCTCAGAAATTAATTTCCCCCAAAACGCTTCCAATTAAATTTTAAAAAAAAGCGCGCCTTTGGTGTTAAATGTAAGGAATAAATAGAAAGTGTGTGAAGAATGGAGGCCTTGTTGACGTCGTTTAATGCATCCTTCTGGGAAACACTACCGATATCAACCTAAAGATGATGTTAATCCTCTTTCTCAGTGGGTTCCACCCACTGTATGGTCTCCCCTCCAGCACTTCAGAGGGGATTAGAGATCTATTTGTTTTAAATCGGCTAAAAATTCAATTGCAGTCGTATTTTCAAATCTCTTCCATTTAAAAAAAATCCCTGTCAAATAGAGAGACAGATAAAATGTGACACTAGCAGGCTTTCATGGTATTGTTAACCAGGCATGTCTATCATCCAAATACTCAAAAGAATGTCTGGAAACCAACATTTCGACCCAATAAATTGGGCAATAACACATAGTATACGGATCCTTATTTCTTATGGTTAAGGAGATTGTAAGGCTAATCTATCACCTACGCGACTCGTCCCCTACGCACTTTCAACGCCAATTGCGTAATATTGTTTCCGTACCCGTTATCTAAATATAGATTTTTACCAAGGTCGTGGTATTTCTCATGAATGAATGGCAATCAATTCATAAAATGTAATTACTCTTTTCCAGCTTTGCAATGACCCAGATAATGGAAGTATAATGACTTCGGTCAGAATAAAAATTTGCTGTAGCACTATCGATGTAATAGGTCACCCGATAAAAAATACCGATAACACAGGACAGGAAATGGCTCGTCACATTAAATTGAAACTGTAACCCTTCGTGATTTTCAATATCAAATTTTTGTCGGCCACAAATCATGGGTCCTCACAAAACATCCAAGAAACAATGAGCGCTTAAAATGCAGTTACCGCGGATGGGTCGTTATGTAATGGCCATTTTTTTTTTTCAGGGTATGGATTAACAGACGTTGAGCACGTTCCGTAACTAGTTTCTACTCAGAGAAATACGACCTTCAAAACGAGATGAAATATTTATAGTTCTCGCTGCACCGAATGAGTAAGACTGTTGAACCGACTAAAAGAGTATCCTTTTGAAGTTATATTTATGTTTAGTTGTGTCTATTTCTATTATGCACACCTCTGTTTGAATAGACTAATAAACATGTACGTGAGAAAGGCGCAATCACCGATAAACATATTTCTTCAACATTAAAAATAAAATAAAATACTGAGCAGTACCCTTCTCGAAAAATACGGTGTCGTGGTACCCAGTAGTGTTTACTTAAAGGGACGGTTATTCCAAGGAGCCTTGCATGCATTTTATCTTCACAGGCCAAGGCGTAGTTTTAAATAAGAGAATAATGACACTGAAAGGTTTAAAATTTCCGGTTGAGCTTGGTTAGGATGATATGTGCAGATTTGAATAAATTTGAATATAAAATGGATAAGATTCCTGCATTTATATTGAGAGAGGGAGAAGAGAGGAGACAGAAAAGATTTAGTTTTTGTTCTCTTGCCTATTCATTTCTAAAATTTTGATATTTACACTTCTTTCCGGGTTTTTCCCCCCAGAAGGACATATCAATATATCATATCAATCAAGGTTTACAGAACATGTAACTGTATATTTTTGATGTTTGAAATAATATTTAGTGTAAAAAATGTATCAAGAGAAAAATATTGAACATTGTATAAGACGCAAAATTACGTACATGTATGCACGAGTTTCACACATCAAAAAAATGAAATACAAATTCAAGCTACATGCATGTAATTTGTCTACAATATTGTAACCAAAAATACGATCGGAAAAATTAGTGCCATATGTGACGAAGAGGAAGAGAAAAATATAAGTCTACCGCAATTCAAATGAAAAAAGATAACAAAATCTATTTAAAAAACAGGGGAAAAGACCTTCCATACTCTCATATGAAGATAAGAACTGTTCAAATTGCGGAATCGGTCATAATCATTACAATCATCAATAAGCGCAGAATTTATCCTCTATATATTGCCTATGTATAGTAACCTAATTTTACAGTTATAAAAATCGAATACATCAGCACAAAAGGGTGACCTTTTACATTTGTGATTTTATTACAGTAAGAAAATCACTTAAATCGCACAATATTGTCAGTGTTATAAAGTAGTTCATTGCATGGTTTTCTATTAGCTTCTTCGAGGTCCCATTTGACAAATATTGGATCCCAACCAGATTTTGAAAGAAAATTTATCCCCCAGGTAAATTAAGTATCTTTGAGCGATGTTATCTGTGAATTAGAATCATGTCTTTGTAGAAATCAATAACTCCAGTGGTTTCTATTTGTTTCCTTCAGCTTACGATCACCGATTTTTTTTTAAACAAACAAAACCGATCTTCGACGTGAAAGAAAAAGATTAAAATCCCCCTTTTTGGCCGATTTTCAGTTAATGATATACAGCAAGTGATCCTTGAATATTGCAATGAACGAGAGCAAGGCCTTGACTCGCAATATTAGAGTTTCCAACACCGCAACCACACTTTCGTCAAAGGGAAAAAAAAACTTACGAGTGCTTCATTATTCATTGTGACGGATGGATATCTATTATAGATGAAAACCCAGTATTATTATAAAAATAAAATACTTTTATTCTCAAAGCTATGTCCCACATTTTTTTCTGGGTGGTTGTAGTAGATATATACTGTTTCAACTCAATTCAAAAAATTGAGCATATACTAAGACATACTTGATGGGAGAGCGGAATCACCTTATTTAAAAAGAAGACGAAAATTGTGGTTTTAGTAACCATGCCAGTTATTCACATTTAAAAGACAACCAGATACGTCAGGCCAACTTTAACGCTTGCATTGGATGAAAAAAGTCCTTAGATTTTATCAATGATACTCGACGTAAAAAGACCGGAAACGGCATCTTAATACCCTGCTATACAGATACCAAACGTTGTCAATCTTTACTTTAAACTTCAAAATTTTTTTATCAAACAAATAAGACACGTATTGATACGCGGCGGCATCGTGGATTGCGATGTCCAGTGTAGGCCGACCTGATAATGGTATACCCCTATCTCTGAGGCCCTTTGTGTGGCAGTATTGCATCCCTTGAAAAGAGAATGTTTATTCAAGATTTTGTTGAAATGGAAGAGGGTAACATTTTATAGGTCCAGGTTTCATTAAAATTTTAATTCGACAGTTAATATAACCAGACCACCGATAGGCTATCTCTATAGTCTGTCCTTATTGTCCTGTTAAAGCTTTCTTCTTACTAGACACAAACCAGTCCTTTAGGCGCAACTATCTGAGAGAATGGGTGGAAGTTCAATGTTCTTAATGATTCAATATCAACAAATGTGACTGATCTACAGCTATGTCTGTTCAAACGGAAGAGATCCCCGATATGCCGATATATTCTTGGGTTGAAAATAAACTTTCTATAATTGTATGATAGAAATAAATGTGTTGCTGGCTATCATGGACAAACATCTTCATAAAATTTTATCAAGTGTTGGTAAGAGCCTCTCATTCACTTAGCGGGAGAAGTTTAATTATAGACAGCTAAATTGTCATCGAAAGAAAAAATCACTGTAACATTTTACTCAACTTTTAATACTGTTGTCTAATGAATTTTGTCTAGAACTCTTCCACCATATATCTTGGTGTATGAATATATACACAGAATAGTAGGAACAAAACTCTCTCACGCACGAACAATGCAATAAGTAATTTTTGTGTTTGCTGATGATTCTCAAAACTCAATGAAATGGAGGAGACATACTGATAACTGACACATTACACAGCGGTACTAATTTCAGATCTGAGTGTGATGCTTTATGTACAATCATGGCTTACACTCAACTGAAGAGAACACCTGAATTCTTTATTGGTCCACCACATCTAATCTGTCCCTCTCTAATATGATTTTTCTCCTGGTGTTTTACAGGTATCCATTTAATGAATTCAGCCCTGGTAGAATTTGATGAACATTAACATTTTCTCTATGGTCTATGGAAGGGAAAATAACCTCAGGGCAGCCTCGCACTGGAACATCCTGATGTGAATAGTGATGAGCACACTATTTCATGCTTGACAAATTAAGCTCTCATGCTTGAGAAACACATTACATTAATAAAAAAAGGCTATTTCTAAAAGAAAAATTTACCTGGGAAATTCCAACTTATCTAAAACTTTCAATTTCTTTTTGTTCTTCCAGGGGAATTAAGCATGTCTTGTTCTTGAAATTGAAAATGTCACTTGGTGTTATATCAAAATGAAATGGAAATGGTATTTGTAAATATAATTGAGTAAAATATGAGAATGATGAAATGAATTGCGTTCTCCAAATAATAGAAATCTTTTTAAAGGCTTGGCATTAAACAGTGGAGAGAAATATGAGTCAGATTACATTTATTTAATTAAAATGTTTACAAGGACATTATCATACACAGAAATAAAGAACTTGGGGCGGGGTAATGGCACTATGTACACCACAAAACATTTAAAAATCAGGTGTCACAGGATTAATAAATATTCATATTTCACAATCAAAAATCCATCAAATTGGAGATTGCAAACAAGAGTTTTTTGTACGATTAAATAAAAGTTTGGTTGAAACCACAAAACCCATTTGGATGTGCTTATTGTTTCTGATGTGTTAAATATTCATATTTTTTAGCATGTTCAAATCAATCAAAAAACAGAAGTGATGATACACAGTTTCACTTCGAAAATTACTTCCTATTACAAAACAATACAATATCAAAAAGAAGTTCTTTATCATGTCACAGATAAAAAAAAAATTCTTCCTTTGTCATTTTAATTCACTTCATGGTTATTTTTGAATAACTTATCCCAAACCAACCTGCATTTAGATTTTTTTTATGTGTGATGACTCAAAACACTTGTTGTATTTCACAAACATTCTTTAATCATCACATGGTTTTTGGAGTTCTGGGGAAAAAAGGAAGAAAAGTTTCTGTTTGCTCAAATATTAAAAAAAAAAAAAAAAAAGAACCAAAAATTCTTAAGTAACTGTGTTAATTAAGGTTGTAGGATTTAAAAATTATGCTCAGATCTTGTCATACTACCACAGGAATACTGGTAATTTATCATCTATCTTGAAAGTGTGGAATTTGCATATGCAAATGAATGAAAAAGCATACAAATAAGATGCCTGTTTAAATCATAGCCACAAATACAATTATGTACTCTGAGTGTGACACTTGTTGACCATCGAGGCAACTCTTCCCTCTTGACAATAGCGTAGCGTCATGAAATCTTTTATCGATTTTTACCATACACTTGATATGCAAGTAAATTTGACAAATCCATTTCAATGGCTCATTTCCTGTGAAATTTTCCTTAAAAAAGTGGAGATTTCATCATTGAAGATATTGAGTCAATACTACTTTCGAATTCTTAACAGTGTTTACACAATCAAAAAAGGAGAGTCGCTAGCTCAATTCTTTTAATTTGGGTGGTTTTAGCTTTCAAAAAGCAAGAGAAAATCCAAATTGTTACCTGCACTGAAAAAAGAAAATTATAGACTGACAATAGCTGTTTAACAGAATTAACACAGAGCCTGTTTAATCTTTAAAACTCAAGGACTTGTTTAGGAGATAGGGCATTATCTTTTAGGTGCCATTGTGAATTCCCCTGCAGATATTTGCTATCTGTTGCTCAAATCTGCTCTAAATCAGAGATACTGTCCTGTACAATAATGTGACATTTACACCTGTGCAGCTGACAAGAACTCCAGCAAATCCTACAGAAAACATGCACAGGTAGACTTCTAGAAACGCCACCAAGACAAATGATTAATTCAAGAAAATACATTGATGCACTGTTGTGGAAAAAATCACGCTTGAATCCATTTGACAAGAAAATACATTTATAACCGCTAAGACACCAAGAACATTTCACAGATTGTGTAGTCGCATATACACAGACTTTTTAAACATGTTACAAATCCTCTATGCATTGAAAGAGGACAGCAGTATGACTCAAATCTTATCAAATAAACTAAACTAATTTAGATCCAAGTAATAAGTTGTAGGTGTATAACCAGCACCTAGGAATTCTCATTTCTTCCTAAATTTAATAACAAACTGGTCTTCTTTCTAGTCCTCTGATACATTATTGCCAAGAGGATCTGATTTCCTTCAAAATAGCTTAAACTATAGGGCTGAGGAAAATAAAAACTTGATCCCCACATTTCAATATGTAATTGGCCCTGACCCTTGCAATTCTGTCATTTCATCATTACACATTGTTAAAACTGGGAATCACACGAAATTTAAAACGGACATTTGATTCCTCTCGGTGGATTTCCTTTAATCCTCAATAATTACATTGGCGGTCTGGTACATCTACACCAGCTCTGTCAAAAGCCAGGGATTTTATAAAGTGATAATATAAAATTTAATAGGTATCTAAAAGAATGGAAAATTTATTTATAAAAAGTGATTACATGAAATCCCTGTCAAGCTTTATGATTCAATTTATAGTGGTGACACTGCATGTTGTATTCATATATATTGTTATAAAATGCATCCTTTTGTTGCTAGAACTTGACAGTATGGCTTTCTGCCAAACAATGTTTGGTTGTGGAATATGACAGATTAGGATGTTGAAAAATTAAACATCCAATTTTTAAAAAGTGGCATCATGCCAAAAACCCACAGTACTGGAGACTTGGTGCAGATAAGTGATGATGGCACAGCGGGAAGCCATTAGATTTTAATGCTTTGTGGTCCAACAAAGTTATGATATATGTATGTAACTTACATAATAAATGATTTTATCCTACAAATCACCATTACATTACTATCTTGAATAGAGAACACTTGTGTAAATAAGTAAACATTGTGTTTTATGTTTCATGTTCAAATTTGAAGTGCTAATTACACCATACAAATCTTCTGATGCCTTTGATGTAATTGACGACCAAAACCTGCTAGTGCATTGTACAGAAGGCAGGCTACCTAGCTACACCATTTCCAAGCATTTCCTAGTTTTTGAAGGCTAGTAAAGCAGTGGAACACAATTAGTTATTAGGGATTTACATGGCAATAATTATCACTTTTGATGTATTCTAAACTGGGGATTAATAAATGTTTATATCTCACAGACTTTATTACAAAAAGAGATAATGTATTTGTTCAAGGTGTCCAATACCCAATCAAGGTAAAGCCGACTTAAAACAAAAGGTGGGGTGCACATCAAAATGGCTAATCCATCCAGCTTAAACATTCAAATCTGGAGATAAGATAGGCCCTTCTTGACAGTAAGCCTATTGTCTTGCAGAGAAGACCCACTGGGCTTCTCTTACTTAATGCAGGACTGAAAAATATACTTCAAAACAGATTTAAGGGGTATTAACAGAGGTTCAGTCCCAATCCGGCTTGTCAGTAATGAGGTGTGTGAGGGAATATTGAAAAACTAACAGCTTAATGTCAGTATCCCCTACACAATCTTCACATTAGTTGGTGGTCAAATGATCCAGTTTTGCCTATCGACTAAAAAACTTCCATCAAATATCGAATATTAAGAAATCCTTGCAATAACATTGGTCCAGGAAATATACTTAAAGAATATTGGTAAATACATCAAAAGCTAGAAAAGGCACTCGAAAATCATTGTCGATGTTTATGTCAATATAAAAACGGGGATCGTAACTGGGAACTGTGTGCCAATCAGTTTTGAGAAGTTCACAGAGATTATAAGGAATCAATGAATCATTTTGACCTGATATAGAAGTGCATGTAAAAGGAGGGGGTAAATTCCAATTTATCAACTTCCCACACTTGAAAGTTACAGGAAAACTGACCACTTAGCAAGAGCCTTACTAATGGGGTAGAACACTAGGAGACGATGGTCTCTAATGTACAGTAGCAAAAGTACACAGCTCTGTAAATCAAGATGATTGGGGGTGGGGGGGGGGGTCTAAATAAGTCTTCATTCACCACCATTGACATTTTTGGTATGCAATGAAACCTCATTCAAGATGACCAGTAGTACTTTGGTATGCCATGAAACCTTATTGAAACCTTATTCAATAGGTCACTTTAAGAGATGACCAGTAGTACTATGGTATGCCATGAAATGATCAATCAAATCTAATAAGTCACTTTAAGAGATGACTATATTACAGTGTAGTAGTATTTAGTGTTTATAATAACAATATTGTTAATATCCAGAATCAGAATTCTATATTGATCAAGTTTCTGTATTTGTTAAGCTAGACTGCATAACCAGTGCTTTGAATTATTCAAAGTCATTAAAGTGTAAACATTTTTTAGATAAATTTACATGAAATTTATTTTATGAAACTTCAATTTGAACTTTTACCTTTCTGATAAAATTGTTAAGAGATTTACAAATGTACACACTATATTGATCACAGAGTCATATTCTGGAACAGATATTGAACGTTCAAATGTATATACTGAAGAGGCCAAAATGGAGGTTTCATCAAATCTGATACAATCAGACCACACTGACCCTTCAGGTAGCGAGTGACAATAAATCAAGAATCAGAGTCAAAACAGGATGGTCCTCTTCACGTACATATAATCACAGAGAGATGATCAGTCAAAGAGATAGGGCCCAAATCTGATGCATAAATACGGAGAAGTCTTACAAACACCTTGGTGATCAAGATGAGTAACAAATGGTCTGACGTAGGTACAGGGGACAGGTGCTCTCAAACATGAAAAACATCTTAGTCAGGCGTCATCTTCATGTCAAGGACATTCTGTGCTTAGCTTGTAAAGCTTTTTATTCACCTGTTAAACTTTTTGATCTTGCGGTATATTGACACAATTCAAACACAACAATAAAATGATACTAAAAGGGGAAGTTTATGGTATTAAAACATATTTTATCATTCCTGTATAATTCATTAGATGAATGAACACCATGTCCAGGAGACAGTTAAATACCAACATATCATTTATTTAAGAATAACTAAAATATACATTAACATCATAAATATTTGTGTATTTCTTAAAAGCATGTTAAAAAGAGACCCCCAATTAAATTCTAATTAAATGTATATTATATACTTTGCAGCATCCCAAGGTTTAAAAAGAACTTTGATGACATATTAGTGTTGAAAATTGGATGAGAGCCATTATAAAGATATAAAAATAGAGAAGCAAGGCAGTTTTTATGTTCCTATTTACCATTTAAAAGCATGCATGTATTGATAACAATTTCATTGACACCCAAATGGAGAAAATTACCGAGATCTATATATATCATCTATGCGTAGATCATTCAACTTTATTGAACATGTGTTCACTAATCATGTACAATGAACCAATTAAAACTTTTAATTGGCAATCAACTACCTACAGTTGTCACCTACATCATAAAACACATGCTTTATGATTTTCAATATTAGTGAGAAACATTTAATGATTTAATACAGCTGTAATTAATTTAAACAGATAAAGGTATAGGATTTTGATTATTTTGATCTGACACATTCAGATTCAAGATGGAGGAGATGACCATATCACATAGGGCAACACAAGTATATGCAAGGACCCAGAAAATTTTCCAGGGGGTCCACCCCAAGTAATTCTTCGCAGGGGATCCACTCCATGTAATTCTTCACAGGGGTCCACCCCAAGTAATTCTTTGCAGGGGGTCCACCCTATGTAATTTTTCCTGGGGGGGGGGGGGGAACCAATACTAGGAACTGGCACTTAGTAATATACAACTGAAATTGAATAAAAATAGGCAAATATATGTATTTTTACCAGTCTCCAGGGAGTGGCATGTCAGATCCTTGGTACCCCCTGTATCCATGCCTATCTATTTTTATGTTATATACTGTGATGACACACTTCAGGAGAGACAGATCTGTACTATAAACACTGTCCAGACTTCGCCTGGCTTTCTGTAAAATCAAATGTTACATAATTAATAATGGTTAACTGTGCACTAACAGAATAATATATTTAGTCCTCACAGTCCTCAAGCTGAGGTTCTGACTTGAATCTCTCCCTTTTAATAATATCTACGAATTGTGTAAAGCTGAGCAAGAGATTCCATGACATATTTCTGGCCTTACAAAACACATACATTGTATAAAGCAATGAACTTTACAGATCTCAGGCAAATTGTTTTTCAGAGTGTCAAATAGCAAAGCCAGAAAATATACATGTAAAGATTAGATGTACTTTCCCATTTGATTTCAGGTAAATTCAACCTCTTGCACTTAATCAGTAACCAAACACTCCAAGGTGATCAAGAATTGGATTTTACACAAGGAGTACATTTTGTAATCAAAACATCCATACCGAGATGTGTTATTATAAAGCTGTTCATATGTTTACCTCTACATAGAATCAGGATTATGACCACGAACAAATGTGAATATATGACGTCTGCCTGTGTCAACAGTACCCCCCTTGGTGCAAATTTCCAAGGTCAAACCACGCTACAACTGCTTATTATGGTGCATCAAGTGGGAGAGTGCTTGGCCCTAATTTTACTTTAAATACACCAAAGAAAATAATAACAAGCAGTGTCAATAACCCAGTCAAAAATTGGTGTTTTTCTTTTTTAAATGACTACTATAGGTAATAATGAGATAATTATCAGGAGAGTAGCAAAGGTCCTAGTATTTCCATTGTACTTACACGACCAAGTGGTAATATCATTTGTCAGACTGCACAAAACCAATAGGTAAATGTTTAGATAAATTCATTGTCCCTTCTGCTTACTTCTGGGGTTCTTGTACTAAATCACACAGGAGTTTATTAATTATAATCACCTCTGAAGAAAGGATGATCAGGAACTCCCTCATTGAGCTTATTCCCCAATAAAAGAGAAGTGTTAATTATATTGTTACCATTCATTATAAATACTATACACTTAACCTTGGCTGGTCAACTTTATTTGATTTGTCTAATGTGGCATACACAGGATATTGAAAAAAATAATAAGTGAAAATGTCAACTTTAAAGCTCAATACATTCACCATTGATTCATATTTATTTTCCGTGAGCAGAAAAGTTATATAAAGTTCCGTTCTCATGTAAAGAAACGTCCATAATGTGGAAAATCAACACAGGAAATTTTTTGAAAGACAAATAATTATTTGTTCAAGATATTACAGGCTTTCTGCAAAGCACATAATGGGCACTGTGGTCATGAAGATCTCTGAACAAAACATAGTGATGTAGAAAGTTAGTAAACATGTGTTTATTTGTTGATTAAAGACCAAATCATTGAAAACCAGTGTTAAATTTCCTGAGGCACGCACTTAAGGACTTAACTTACTAAAGCATCCTGATTTTGGATAAAAACGCTTTAATCTAACAGAGTCTGGTTGCCATCTATTTGTACGACTTCAGGTAAACCAACAGAGCAAATAATTCTAGGAGTCATATGTGACTCCTAACATAATCCAGTATCAAAAAATCAAATGTACTGGAAGTCAAACCAAATAAAGATTAAAAGGCTCATAAATCTGTCCAGCACAAAACCCATGCACTTTCCATTACCCAGTGAACAATAATCCCCACCCACCCATTGTTTTATGGTCTTAATTTAATTCCCTGTCACATACCCCTGAGGCACAACACCAAAGAGTAACCTGGTACCTGCAACAACAAAAGATGCTCTTAGATCTGCGGTTAGCGTGGTAGAACGTTCACCTAGTTTTCTCTGTGCTTCTAACTTACAGTCATTCACCTGAAAGTTTTTCCCAATCATATGACTCAATTTGCCTTAACCAATAATCCCTTTTTACTAAGCTTGTGAAATACATCCTTCACAACCTCTGTAATTTCAGTTGGTCGATATGACAATAACTTGGCTGATTACATTCAAACTAGGTGACCTGACCGATCCGCAAATGGTTTCATCACTTCTGGTTCAGTAAGTCTGGGCAAAATAAATGACAAAATCAGCTTCAGGACTTAGCAATATAGGAGGAAGCTATGGCAAACTAAGTAATTTTTGGAGTGTGTGGTGGGGGTATGTGGTGATGTGAATAATCTTTAAACCACAAAACCACCATTATGATACTCCCCTTCCTAATATTTCGCTATGACTTAAACATCAATATGCAATAAAACATAATTAAGATAAATCTATATATAGTTATTAAAATAAAACACCAGCCAACATATAAAATTCTTTGCAACTACTTTCATACAAATTTGCCAAACTTTCTTTTAACTATTTGAAAGGTGAGCATTAAAGACCCATGCGATTCTTTAGTTCGGCCTTCGATGCAAAGGTTTTTTAAAACATATACTGCATAGGCATCTCTTATAAATCAAATACACACATATATTGAAAGAAATCACTACAACAATATTTTGTATTCTTAAAATAAAACCTAATGTTAAGGCTCCAGTTAGATTGTTAACAGTTTGAATGATTGGCCACTTCACATGGATTCTCAAATTGATTTTATTCCTATCACACATATCATAAATACACCTACTTACAGACATATTCATTATTAATTCTCTGATTAATACCCTCTGCAGATTCAAAGGCTTGATACTCAAGAACAAATCTGATAATTCAGCAACGTCTCCTGAAGTCATGGTAGGGGGCAGTTCCCTACAATTATCACAGGTGTAACCTTTTACTAAACAATACTGACCTGTAATAATTTTTTATTCAAAATATTTTCACATTCTAATATGGATTATCATCGAATATTAAAATGTAATTGCTTTTTATGAATGTTTTCACAAGACTATTATAGAGTTAAATGAGTAGCTGGTAATTTAATACATGTAACATATCACAAATACTTATAATACACTTTCCCCAAAATGTTTGAAAGAATGATAAATATATTTCTTCTTATCTATATCAAATTAATAACCCCACAGTATAATACCATGTTAAAGCCTTGGAACACTGTGAAAATATTTTCATATCATATGACGAATAATGCATGGCAAATATTTTCAATTTCATTCAAAATCACTAAAAAATTAAGCGATTCTTTTTACGTAGAAAATTGTTTTATTTGCATTGTATGGAATCAAAACACAGCAAAACTTGTGTTAATCAATGCATTAAATTTTTTTGTTTGTAATAAGGATAAGTGTTCGTAAGTGAAAAATCCTCTTTTACATCAGTATATCAGAAAAACAATATACAGGTGACGCAGGTGAGTGTTGATCACAATGGCACTGAAAAACTGCCAAAGGCCTCGGGAACATTTCACTTCCCAATTCATTTAGCAAAAGCAGTATTACAGTGGTGCATCACGGGGCCACAGCTGGTTCTTGACAATTTCGCTGCATTTTGTCTAAATGTTCAGGATTTTCCTAGAGTTACGGTGTTTTGATTAATGAGATAAAACTTCAAAAGACAATGTAGAATAGTAAAACAAATTTGCTTTACACATTTTTCCAATTTGTCTTGACAATTTCGAACAATGAAATGCCAGAGTTGAATTCCATGTCTATGCTGAGAATGCCACGAGTTTTTTCATTATCTCAGTGACATAATTACAAAGGCATTCCTCGGGCCTGGCTGGACATTTGGGATATCTGAGATATCATGCCCAGCTGATACCATAATGAACCACCAGTAGCAGGGAAGACAGTAGCCACACAGAGCATGTTTTATCATCTGTATGATAAGACTAGACTTTTATGTTGTGAAGAAGGGACATAAAAGTGTGAAAATTCACTTTGATATTGACACATAAGTATCTCTCAGATGTAACAAACTTTGGCCACTTGTCCAAATCTGGGTGAATATATGAAGGAAGCCCATGAGTATAGGAGAGCTTGGGGTGTTACTTAATTTATCTACTATCCAAACACTCCAACCAGGATCTCCGTAGAAATGATGACTTCTGGATAGATAATGTCCCATTTTTATTTACATAATTTAAACTAATTACAGGGCTTGTTGGTACAGTTCCATTCTTGCACAAATAAAACTGGTGGGTAGAGCAAATACAACACGAGATAGCATAAATGTTTAGTAAAATTTGGTGATGCCATCGGAGGCCATAAAATATGTTTGTGGGATAAGACTTGTGTCTATATGGTGATAAAATGTTGTCAATGTGCAAAAATTTGATGGCTTATCAAAGTTGAAGGATATACTCCACCGCGTAATGTTGTAATTTGGAGCCGTCTAGCGGGCCAACATACAAATGTACTGGGGGTACCTATATGTCTAATCCTGTGCTGTCAAGTCTCACCTTATTGCGTAAGGTTGAGTAAAACAAAATGAGTACATCCAAACAAATAGAAATCTACTATTTTTGTCTGTTTCATACCAAATAAGGAATCCATTTAATTTATGCTCGGAGATTACACTCTGAACAGCAAAGACTTTTCAACTGTAAAGGAAAACCATTAACTGAGTAAACAATTATTCATTTTGGGTAATCCCTATGCAGTTGATTGAAGATAGAAAAGAATATGGAAGTTATACAACCAAGTAGATTTATGTGAGGCTATAGGGAATTAGAAGTCATAATTAGTCTAAGAATAGAGTACCTTATTTAGGATCTCTTGTTTATTTGATATTCAGAATTCATAATATCAATATGATATATATGATAAATAATATAATTCAGAATTCATAATATCAGTATGATATATATGATAAATAATATGATATAATATAATTCAGAATAATATGAAATTTATCGAGTTCTTGAAGTATTTATTTTGTGACAAGACTTTCAAGAGTGACCCCCTGAAATTCCTGTAATTAAAAACGGAAGAACTCGATGACACTACATTCCAAAGACTTAAGCAGGCAGAAGTCAATGTAGATACAATGTTCCACTAGACAACCATTGTGACAATTGACATACCCAAACCGGAGTCTATCCCAACGCTGACAAATGTAGGAGGGGTATTGAACTCTGTGTGATGAACATAATAATGCAACAAAAAATTGTTGGCTTTATTTCCATTTTTTAAGATAATTAATGCAACTAGAAAATTGTTGGCTTTCTTCTTTCCATTTTTGAAAATAATTAACACTAGACATGGAATAATATAGACCTGAGGACAATTGATCACTTGCATGCACGTTTCTGCAAGTTGTAATTTTAAAGAAAATTAGGGTTCATTGCATTGGTTTATATGAGAGTTTAAAATCCTTGAATTCAATATTGTACTCTGATTACAGCAAAACATTTTTTTTTAAAAGCTGTCTTTCAATAAGACTATTATAAATAACACTCATCTAATTGACTGAAGAAGAAAGTAATATCATACACATAGTGATTGTTTAACATTATGTTCTTCCTAGTCTAGAGCTGTCACTGCTATATTAAATCTTTTTTAGGACTGGGGCTTTTAGTCCAAATCAGCATTATGCAATATGTGCATTCTCATTGCTTACTTGTACATTAAGAACACTGATCACTATAGTTGTGTGTGCCTTTATTTATTTAAACTAGTGAATTAACTACATGTAGTTTATATTGAGCTTTGGTTTACCCGAAGTTATCCAAACACACTAAAATGTCTTATCAAGGAAAACAGCTTTTAAACTTGCATCATCCCAGAAAGATCTTGGCAAAGAATCTTTTTATAGTAGCCCTTGATGGTGGGGATTACTTTGGAGTGGAAGTAGGTGAGTTGTAACACTTGTGAGATTTGTTCATGACATTCTTGTTTTCTAAGTCATTCACTGATGAAGTCCCACCATAGAGACGCTCTAGACTTGACTCCTTGTATTGTTTTTATACAACAGGATCAGACCATCTTGACCCCATTTTAACGAATTCAACATATATATTAGAAATGTTTACCAATGTTCTCTCCAAATTCTCCACCCAAAATTGCATGTAATCCTGGTAAAACAGAAACTTATAAGATATGGCCAAAGATTGATTCCAGGATGTAACCCAGGTTTCAAGACACCTTAAACCTAATGTCATTTCCCCATCATAATAAGTGGTCTTCCAGGAGGGTATATAAGCTGAATAAGCATTGTACTACATGGAACAGACAGAGTGCAACTCATGATGCAATATGAGATGGTACTCATGACAGTGACAAAAAACCACACTCCTGTCACACAATTCAATCAGTGCAACAAATAAAACTGAAATTAGCAGGGAATACACAGTTTCATGGCTTAGTTCTAAATTAATCCTTCTTGGCAGGTTTACAGTGAATCCAGTAAAATGACTGTCTACCCCCCCAACAAAGGATTCTTCTGTCCCCCCTTTGTGCTGGCGACTGGTGCTGTCTCTGACAGCAAATTAACTTGTAGTCCAGGCATACAACACCAGTGTCACGTCAAATAATCTGTACAAATCTCATATCTATTGACTCCAATTTCTAGCACTTGAAAAAGATACAAAATAGACATGCTAATTTGCGCACCCTTTATGTTTTATTTACGAAGTAATCATTCTGAAGTTAAATACTTATTTAACTGGTAAATCTAGCAACAAAGTATTCAATTCCAAAGAATCAATTTCTATTGACTTTGGGTCCCCTACCTTCTAAAAAGAGTTGTGAAATTTCACACAATCCCCCTTTTCCATTTATCTGAGTTTAAGGTTATTCCTTCCATTGTTCAAAAAGTTTTCATATAATTGTCCAGAACTGCATTTATTTGCAAGAGAACAGGGCTGGCATTCACAATCATACTGGAAATCTAAAATTGCCTTCATTTAATCACATTAAATTGTTAATTCACTGCAATTACACTACCAAAATACATCACTCATTTCACAAAACAAGATACAAAATTTAAACCCCCCTCAACTCATTTAAAACTACAGACAGTAATTCAGTTTTCACATTTCAATGCCAAGGGAAGCAACTGCAGATCAGGGCCAACATCCTTGACAGGATTGCGTATGTTAGTAACACCAATATGAAAAAATATTTGCTAAGCCATTCAGAGATTGTCTTGTTAACTGGAGGTTTTGACACTTTGTACAGTAAACACCGTCTCGCGTAAACACCAGTACTTCTTCCTTTGAGGGGGGACTTTCATACATGGAAAGAAAAATATTTTGCTCCTGAATAAAAGGGAAGTGTACTTAAAGCGTTAATAGGGGTGGGAGTGTATTTTCGAATTTCCTTAGGTGAAACTTTGGGGTTGAAGAACTTACAATGGATAGGTTAATGACAGTTTGTTGTCATCAGTTCATAATAAAATAATTGAATCACAGTTGTACAAAATTCCAAAGTTTCTAGACAGAGGAGTCAGATGTCTCCTACTCTTTCAGCATGTTACAAATAACAACCTGTGAAAAACAAGTCCTGAAATTTCAATCCTCCCTGTTCACTGGAAGTTCACTGTATCAAATTTGACATTTAATTTGCAGAGGCGGCTAATGAATTAAAATTTTATGTGACATGTTGTATAGTTATAAAACACCCATGGGCCTAAATGCTCACATGAATCACTTTGTTTGTTGACTGACACTTTTATCCACATATGACACCCCCATATTCATGATGAGTATTGAGTATGCCCATTGAATATATGAACATTATATTATGTGTACATAACATTATCTTTGTGTACTGGAACTCAGTCTTGTATTGTATTTGTGAATTGAATCATATATGTTGCCCATTTGGGCCTTAATTGGAATAAATCATATCATATATACTTTGCACATCTTTTATCATAAAGCTTCTCCATGGGCCTGCTGTCGTGATGTGAAATACAGGCAATTGTATCGCTTGGGTTCGAATTTACTATTAACAAGTACTCTTTAATAGTAATTAAATTTGAATCTAAACGATACAATTGCCTGTGGTGTGAACCAACACAAATCGCCACTACATGAGGATGCTTGTATACACCAATTTGACAAAGTGTACCCTTATGATTCTTGTTAACAAAATTCATATATATTTTATATTCCTACATTCATAACAAGATGTGTTTGTGAAATACAAATGCCCTCGATAATGGCCCATTCTGAAGATGACAAAGGTCACAAGGGCAAATATCTTGGTACCAGTAGAAAGATCTTGTCAAAAGAAATGCTCATGTACAATATGAAAGCTCTAATATTTACCATTTAGAAGTTATGACCAATGTAAAAAAAAATTAAAGTAGGTCAAATGTCAAGATCAAAAGGTTCAATACCAACGGAAAGATCTTGTAACAAGGAATACTCATGTGAAATATCAAAGCTCTATCTCTTACTGTTCAAAAGTTATTAGCAAGGTAAAGTTTTCAAAAAGTAGGTCAAATTCCAAGGTCAAGGTCACAGGGTCAAAATTATTGGTACCCAAGGAAAGGCCTTGTCACAAGGAATACTCATGTGAAATATCAAAGCTCTATCACCTACTGTTCAAAAGGTATTAGCAAGGTTAAAGTTTTCAAAAAGTAGGTCAAACTCCAAGGTCAAGGGGTCAAAAATGTTGGTACCCGCGGAAAGGTCTTGTCACAAGGAATACTCATGTGAAATATGAAAGCTCTATCACTTACTGTTCAAAAGTTAATAGCAAGGTTAAAGTTTCAGACAGAATGACAGAAGAAAGAACAAAAACAATATGCCCCCCCCCCCCCCCCCCCCCCTGATCTTCAATCACAGGGGCATAAAAATTTGAACACCATGTATGTACTACCCTGATCCTGTGTTCATGGTCTGAAGAAGCTTGCATCTAAAACTTCTTGTGAGATACTTAATTGTTTTTATCAATTTCAGAAATTCTAAGTATGACTTAAGTTTTAGAGAAGAACTTGAAATATCATTTCTTATACATTACTAATTTCAACTTTAAACTCCTATTTTTGGCCCTGCTTTGGCCTTGGGGTCCGGGTTTCAACAAATTTGGATCTTCCTTATATAAGAAAACTGAAGGAGCAGTTACTACATATGTGTATTTTACATCTTAAGTTGGACACAGTCATGGTATGAGCAGGGCTCAAACTCATGACCTACCAGTCACAGAGTGAGCACTCTCACCACCTACAGCTGGTGATGTCTCAATATGATTGAAAAATTCTTGATAGACTTAAAATAACCAACAACTGAGCCATCAAAACCATTGGTTCTAGAGAAGAAGTACAAGTAGATTTACATGTTGATGAAAACAAGGATGACACACAACAAATTTTAATCAGAATAGCTCATCTGAGTCTATGGCATTGTTGGACTAAAAATGGATCGTGAGTGCAAGGGAGATTTATTTATACGACATAAATAACACAATGCACCATAGTGAAATACAAAATACATTATACAATTTATCATCAAAATCTATATTGTATTGAAGTTTTCAGACCTCTCTGTCATAATGTGTCCTATTAAAGTAAATCATCCAATCTTGTAATCATGGTGCCAATTATTGCTCTTAAAATTGCAGTTAAGCCAGATTCAGTTGCAAAATCTAAATTCCATGCCACCTAGCCCATTATCTAATGTCAAAAAATTCTTTCACAATTGCTCATTACTGCATCAAGGAAAGGGGAAACAGGTGGCTGGGTCTCAAAGTGGGATTAACAGAGGTCTCCTTGCTGAATCCGTGATGTCATCATCAGAGAACACAGTTCCAAGACAAATTAATCCAACAGTGACCTCACCTGATCCTGTATGGCAGAAGATCAAAGAGGGCCTTTCCTGGTATTTCACTGTATTCTAACCCCATATTGACATATTACCCCTCTGTTCAGAGCAAGTGCCAACACCAGTTGACATAACATAGCAACTTCCACACTTTTTTACAAATTTGCAGTCATAATGATAAGATAGTCTTTACAAATAATCAGTTTATCCCTTTTGAACTCTGAAAAGTGCTATCTTTTTGTTTGACACGGAGAGTATATATTAAAGCTTACAACAATAGTGTGTTTGATTATTGGGTGATCAAAGCTGAGGCAGGGGGTGATTATGGTCCACTGTACATCTACATTACAAACAACCCACTAATAGATAGACCAGGTACAAAGTTTTTTGCTTCCAATGTAAATTTCACAGCTGGCATTTTAAAACACTCATGATGATTACCATTACTATATATATATTTTTCCATTCATAGGTGGAGGCGTATTTATTTGCCAGCTGATGTATATGGTAACAATACAGATATCTCCACAAAGTTCCCCGAGTAATGGGCTATAATAGGACTTTGCCTTTGTTCTGCATTTGACTGATATTTTTCTCTGGCTGGAAATTTTAAGAAATAACTTGGAAGATAGCCACTTGTGGGTTTTGGACATTAGTCAAACTTCTACTTCAAATGACTCTTAAAATACAACACAGAAGTCCCCTTATAACACTTGAACAAAGCAGACTGTGTTAAACAAACTACCAGACTCAGCACACCTATTCATCACTTCTCTCCTGATCAATGTAAAGACCATGTTCTTAAAACATTCCTCAACTTTTTCTCTGTTTACAAAGCCATCTGGACTGCTGTACAGAATTTACACAGCACCAGTATGTACCGTATGCACTAATTTCCATTCTTATAATGATAATAAAAAAAGTATTTGTACATTGAAAAGTGTGTACCAATCTTCATAAAAAGCTTTGAAGTAAAATTAAGATAAGTTCAGATTTCCTTTACAGTATAGAATCATACGAATGTGAAAAATTATGTATTTGTTTGAAGTCCCAACAATTCATCATAAATTATTAAACTAAAGTCAAAGCTGCCAATACCAGAGACCCATGGGCTGTATCATTCACCTGAGCCACTACTTACTCTCACATAGAATGTACTGGTATCGCTTACTCTGTCATTATCAGGCATGGTTTGAACAAATTTGAATAAAAAGTACAAAAGGATGTTTAAAGAATTGTCTTATTCAATCCAATGTAACTGGTGTAGTGGTTAGCACACTGCTATCAGGATGTCTCAAGTTCAATTCTTGTCTTAAGCACTACATCAAACCTAAGACGACGTTTAACATAGGTTAGTGACTGTTCCTTCAGCAAACATCCGGCATTAACAGAAGTGGAAGTCATGAGTGTTTTGGATAAGACTTTAAAACTGGAGGTCCTGACTATCAGATGAAAGGTGTTGGCATGATAAGCAAACCTCACTGCTGTGGCCCTGAGCACCATGTATAGTTTAATACTTGCTGCATTTCAACTACAACTGATGATGTCTCCAAATGAGTGAAGAATTGTCGAATGGTACACAAAACAAGATAAAAACACCATGGAGAGGATAGTTTGAGCAAATTTTGAATGAACACTGCATAATGGAGTCAAAATATTGTACTAGTGTCCGGTTTAGATTAAGGATTCCTACATATTCCTAGACTTTCAATGCATGTACAGTCTGTGCATAAGTTTTTTTGACCACACAGAACATTCGGTCCTGTGTAATTAATGAACACACCGGACCGAACCAAATTTTGTCAGACCGAAAAACCTAATGTAAAAAAGTGAAACACGTGAAAATGTAAAACCAAGGAAATCTTATTTATTATACTAGTAATACTATACCAGGGATCCCTCCCCCATAATACTTTAGACAGTCCATGCGGTTTTAATCATATTCATTTACGTATTTGGATTTGTGTAATATTTTTTACTTATAACAAACATTTAAATGACTCCGCGTCAAAATAGTAAAGCTCAAAACCGGACACTGAGATATCGGACATACCGGTCCGGTGTAAAAAATGACGCATCGGACCTTAGGCACTGCACATCGGTCAGGTCCAACGGTCTGATGTCTTTCGCATAGACTGCATGTATAACCCCTACTGTGGCCACAGGCCCATTTCTTGTAACAAACTTAAAATCTTCACAAATTGAAACCTTGCTACTCCTTAAAAAAAAAGGATGTTTGCTGTGTGCATATAATATATCATAATGTATAATTTAAAATATATGTAGATAAACTTTGAATTCTTATCCATTTTGTTTACAGGGAAGTAGATTGTAAATTTTTAAATCTACATTATGTTATGAAGCTCAAATACATTTTGTTATTGCTGGCCTGGTGGTGCTAGAGAAGAATATTGCACCCTAATCACATTATTTCATAATTATCTCCCTTGACTAAACTTGAACAGTCTTTGTCTCAGGCTGATTTATACCAAGATTGGTTAAAATTGGTTCAGTGTTTCTGGATAAGAAGTAATAAAAGAACTGACAATTTTTATCAAAGCTTTGAGGCTCAGGTGAGCTAATAAAATGATACATCTGAATAATAACAGCATACACCCAAGAGTGGGTGCATTCTATTTGCACAGGTAAATAACACCAAGAGTCACCAAAATATCTAAAACAAAACCGATTCAAAGGAAGTCAAACTAGGTAATTACATCATTTTATTAAGTGTTAGTTCCCACACCATCATCAAGATATCATGCTAGGAGATTTAATTACAATATGCAGCGTTAACTATCAAACAATTCCAAGATTAATATTCCTCTCAATATAATAAACTTTTAAAGACCTGGAACAAAGATAAAAAGCTTCTAGGTGGCCACCATGCCATCAAAACATAGAAACTAAGAAAAATAATAAAAGATAATAGTTAAATGCATATCATACACCTACATACTATTGGAGACCTAGCTGCTTTAGACATGCAATGAAGAAGCACATGCAATGAATAAGCCTTTTGGATATATATCATTGATTTGAGAGTCATAAGAAAAGCTACTATCCTAAGTATGACACGGTACAAAGCAAAACACTTCATGCCCAAATTGCAGTGCAAACAATCAACACAGATACTAAAATTGTATCAGAGAGTCAACTACCCTGGATTTTACAAGTTCTCCACTTCACAAAAATGGCACAAACTCTTTACCCCCACGAAGTATTTATTCATAGCCCTAGTATAAGATATAGAAAGCCCAATGTATAATCAATCACTCAGACTAGCCTATGAAATTGGCCTTTTATTGCCTTTATTTTCAGTTACAAATTATGGCATGTATGAAGGCAAATAATTGCTTTATCTCAAGTTGTAAATTTTCCTCATTTCTGCTAGCAGTGCTAAATGTTTACCATCTTTAATTTGTCATCACGGAAACTTGATCAGCACCCAATAACAAGTGATCTTCTGTCTTAGAAAGAAGTCAGGAACATCATTTATTAATGAAGTAAATTCATCACTGGTTTTGAAAATGCTGGAAAATGTCTTCCAGTTAGCATGAGAATGATTAGAAGATAAAGGAGATCATTTATACATTGTCAGATCCCAGGAGTTTCCCATTCCAATGCCACCGCAATGCCAACACTGTTCTTTTCAACAAAAAATTACTGATATTGTAATAGTTCTAATTTCACCCATTTTCTGATATTATCTATTAAATGACTTCACATGCTAATTGGAGGCATTTTATTTTTTTCATCAAAAAAATCTCTAGTATATTGTTCTCTTGGCCAGGCTGTTTTTTGTTATCATCAAATTAAAAAAAAAAAGTGATATAATCATTTCTTTGCAGGAAAATAAATTATCAAAATAGAATTTTATTATCATTTGATCTCTGAGTCACACTTATTATAAAAAAAATAAGATTGAGAATAAGCAATTTAATTCAAAGGGGGTAAAACTGGGTGACCCTACTGATTTGAGGGTGCTGTATGGAGGTATATGATGTGTGCAGAGATTCAAAAATGTATCTTCAGCAACTGTCCTCAATGAGCTAATCTGCCTTGATTCAACAAATGAATGTCACTGTGTGGTATGTAAAACCCTCTCTCTCATTAATGTTCTAGAATGATTTTTTTTATCATCATGCTACGTCACTGAGTGGGCACTATAAACAATAGCCTTCACCTTTGCAAGATCAGTATCATTTCTCAAAAACATGGAGTCAAAAGGTCTAACTGATGAAAAAAAATACAGAATAAAATCTTATAATATCCTAACAACCTACTTGTCACTTCAGTTGGACTGCCATTGTACAATTTGGTAAGTATATCTGTATAGCACAATACACAAACACTTAAACTACTAATGTTCCATACGGGATCAGCATGGCAGACTGCTTGGTACCTCGTCAAACTTAAATTACCCTGATAAGGAAATGAATGCTCTGTCCTAACAATAAAGGAATTATACTGTGTTATGATATACGAGACTTAAATGTTTTATAATTTGAACATTTATAAGCAACAAGATATTTTGCCAGTGTTTAATTGAAAAAAGAGAATCTCTCTTGTTATGACATGGATGTGCAGGAATGAGCCACAGTGAAAAGGGGTTTCTTTATTGAAGGTCGTGTTTAATGAATAACGTGAGAGACCCTATGTCTTAGGAAGTGATTTATACACAGAGAGTAAATTGCATTCACATGGATTAATTCTACTGGCTGCCTGTATTATGTGAAATACATCCTTATTTTATGTCCACTTGGATAAGTAATATATAGATGATTTAAACATTTTACACAATCCCCATTTCATGTAATGGATTGCTTTTTCATGCCAAACTGGAAAGATATAACTGTGAACACACACATAAAACAAAAGACATCTGTTGACCCTATTCACCTGTTCAAACAAAGATCTATGATAAAGTGAAGGTTATATATTGATATTATTTAATGTCAACTTAATAACTAGGAATCAACAAGCACAGCCTTCTCCTTCCATACATACCATGTAGATTATCAATACACATCTATTTCCCTCTGTTTTGACCATTTGCAGACTATGAAAAAAATTCCGCAAACAGGCAAACTGCTTACTCATATCAAAAAACTGCCCAACAACTTTTGTGCTGGGTGACTATTTGTAAGATTCCATTAGATGAAATTTGTGCAATTTTTATCAAAGAGGAATTTTAATTTCAGGTGTGCTTGGTAATCTGGTATCTGTGCTTAGCTATACCATGGGTCGAGTTGCTGAAAACAACTTTGGGCTCTGAGTCACCCAATATATGTTTCTTCAATGTTTAATATTATTTCTCCCTAGCACAGATTAGATAGAGAGAACAGTGTCCCCCCTTATCCCAATGTTTGTGTGGAGTTATCAGCAATTAGGACCAAACTTAAGGATCTGTGGAAATCTAGCCAATAAACAGTGGGAGCTGATCTAACCCATTGTTATGGCAGGGTTCCCCCTCACAGATTAATGCTGATAAGTAAGGATTTTTTATTTTATTTTACACTCCATCATTTTGGAAAAATCCACATTTTTGCCTTAATGACTTGACTCCCTGACTTGGTTATCAGTTCGCCCCGTATTTTTGGTGTGGACTTTCATCAGTGTCACAATCGCTTCTGATTTAAAAAGATTTTAATTTTGCTTAGTAATTATAATCAGAAGACTCAAGAATGAAGACATGTTTACTAAAGAAATAAACTTAAAATGACTTTTGGCCTATGAGAAAACCACAAAGTCCCTGTACATAAGTGACCAAATCTTTGTACTCATCAATCTGATAGCATTTGACACCATAACATTTGTTTTTCATAACCAAATTTATTCCAAACAGACGTCATATATAAATGCATGAAATCCCTTTGTCCATGACTTCTCTCCACTTAAATGTGTGCATGTTTGTTAATGAATGGTACATTATCTCTGTATTCTTACTTATTATCAAATTAATTCCCAAATGACGTCATGTTTTAAAAATGCATAAAACCTCTTTATACCCATGATTTTTAAAAATATATGCATGTTAATTAATGAATGACACATTTTCTCAAGACAATACCTGTGTTTTTATTATCAAATTAATTCCTAAATGACATCATGTTTTCTACATCCATTTACAATTATCATAAATTCTACACAAAAATAAACATTACATCAAGCTATAAATATAGTAAGGCACCCATGGCTTACCTTAGCATTTCTAATGAGCTGCCACACCAGCATCACATTTTAACATAGATCTTTGCTCTGAAAAATTAATTCATTCCTCTAAAAAATATCAAAATTGACCTACATGTACATATGATAAGCAAATCATTTCCAAATGTCATTGTTATATAGTGTCTGGGATATGTAGTAACTTATTTTTTTTCTTCAAAATATTGCATCTAATAAATGTCAATTTGAGAGGGGGCATATGAAAGCTTTTCTTCATTAATCACACCATTTCTCCCTCTCCTACAAACATTCCATATTCTTCATTGGTTGTTGGAGTTCAGTGCTCAGGATTGGCCTATTTCAAATCATTATGCTGATTGGATCATTTGAATTTCATCGCATTTATTAACTTTAATACTATATTTTCACTCCCATTGTAATGTGATGCCCTTCATTATGCAGACAGCTGACAATTTTGAACTATTAACAGTGATAAGTCAGGTAATTGAGATTTGTCATTTGATAACCACATATTGTACATACTATATTCACAGTAAACAACCACTCATGTGTAACAAATACTGTTAGTCTATTAAAAACAGAAACAAATATTTAATGTCAGCCATAAAACCCAATCTGGAGTGTGATTTTGTCACCGAAAGTTATGGATTAGACGGAAGATACATGAATCAGACAGGGACAGCGAGACAGACATGCTAATTCCTCTACTACCATTTAATAGTTATCTTTTGTTTAACATGCTGATAAATTCTAATATGTTTTATTAATCTGTGTAAAAAAAAATCAGAAATTTTTCAAATGCCAAGTTTTATTTGAATATGCTTCTGTGAATGATCGATGTCCGATATCCCCCTCTCTCTCTTTGTGAAACTATTTCAATCCTTGACAAAGATTCAATCATCATTTTGAAAATAATTCAGGACATCCCCTATCATCCATGCTTGAGTTTCACATGAATCCAAGACATCTAACAACTATAAATAACTACACATCAGAGACACTCCTGACAGAGTTAAAAATATTGTCAACCGTGACAATTTCACAAAAACAACCTGTATTCTTTTCATTGAAGTTTGTGTAATATATTACTATCATGACTGGCATCTGGAGAAATTATAATCACTTGTAGTAGGAAGTTTTCTAAAGAGTCGTGCATATGACATGCATTATAATGCATAACAGAAATTGTCCTATTAGAAATTGGGCAATTTTTTTTTTATTGTAACATATATACCAGTTGGCAAAAATGAAACAAGTCAAAATCAAAAACACTGTTTTTGTAACTAAATTCATAAAAAAATCACAATAGCAAGACTTGCTTGTTACATAGTATCTCCAAAAACAAAAATACAACCTATATAACTCAAAAGATTCAAAATCTGAAGAATTTATGTAGGGCATGATTTAATGGTACCCTGCCATCTTTGTTGAACACTGTGGCAGCAGATGTAGTAAATGTCAAGACATTCACAGCAGTATATCAAAGTCAAGTTCCAGATCCCAATTCCCTGCAAGACTGGGTGGGGAATACCCTTTTTTATTCACCCAGGAAAAATCAGATGCACATCAGTTGTTGTACTCCAGGGATATATGATTTTTCATGGGTGATTTATCTTTACATTCCCATCACTGTCATGTTATGAGTATAAAAACATCCCCCCCTCTCTCTTGAAGTCATAAGCAGTCGTATCCTGAATCCAACTTTCTTTCACACTGCAATTATGGTAAGCTGTTGGGTTTTTCTTATGTCAATGAACCAGAAAGTCTGTCAAAAGATGCAAGAATCGTGCAAAAAGTACAAACCTCCTCTTCCAATCAAATATTTTAAAGATGTGTTTATTCTGCAATGCTGGAAATGTTGTCCTTCACCCTTGCTCCAGCTTCTTTAAGAGTTTGGCAGTCTCTTGAGTTTTTCTCTTCATTTCCATAAAAAAGTCAGTTATCAGCTCTTTGCATACACATCTATCAATTAAAAATACAAAATATGTCAGCTCTGCATCTATCTTCAGTGATGTTTTAACATAAAACTACATATTTAAATACAAATATATAATTTGAAATTTAAAGCATCTCTTGGTTGCATCCATGGGCAATCAACCAATGCTAATAAATAGCATATGATAATCATCTGAACAAGGAAACGATTATAATTGACATTTCTTAATGGTTTAATAACATTTCAAAAATTGAATTGAATTGAATTGGATAAAAAACATATTTCATTTTAAATATTCTGAAAATTGTTTTCATTATTTTAGGATTGATTAATTAGATCCTTGACATAATTTTTCAAAAATGAAACTGCTTGAAATCTGATGCATGTAGCATTCCACACTCTGGTCTCTCTTTATTGCTTCCAAGTGGTCTGTTGTTATACTCCGATAACTGCACGATAAATATCCTATCTGGATGCTGAAATGACTCTCTTGGTAATTCACTAATTAATTTACAGTGGGGGACTTTAAGAAAGCCTGTTCTTTTATACCTATCATAAATCTGATAGCAGACAGTTACAATCCACTCCATACATACTTGGGTAATTAGTGAAATCTGATAAATGTTGCCACTACTAGGATTTATTAGTATGCAATGGAATTGGTCCTGTGTGGTCAGACGATGCAAAGACCATGAAAATGTCTGGACAATGTCTAATGCCTTTTGAGAGAGTTGTGTGTGTGTGTTTACATCTCTTCATTTGTAATCAACAAAAATACTTTCTTTTTTCAAAGGTTATTTGAATTACATATACATTGTATTACAAAATCCTTTATGAATACCACATACCCTTTTAGGCTTAAATGAACAGAAAAAAAAACACCACGCACACACAAAGAAATCCCAGTCCAATCTATGATTTACTTGATTCACACACAATTTACTATTTCTTGCCCGAGTTGTAATTAATGACTGGTTTAATTCATATTTTTCTTAATTCACGATATATGACAAATTAAATTCCACATGTTTACTATCTTGGCAATCTTGCTACCGATCAACATATGTAAATATATTTGAATACAAATAACAAAACATGCTTTGTCGTAATGCAAAAAATAACTCAACAAAATAAAATATACATACATAAATTAATGGTTAAAAATCTTTTTTAAAAATCTGAGACTCCTATTATTTATTCAGGTGCACATGATACTGTATATATCAAACAGACATGAATAATATATGACTAATTAACTCAGTTTTAATGCCATGTCATCTCATTGTACCTTTCCACCAATCATTACCAAATCTTTCAACGAAACAAGACCCAAGAGATGAGCACTAATATAGTAAAAATATAAAGTCCTTGACATTTAAATGCGCATTGGTTTACTTTCACCATTTCATACCAACACATACTATGAATAGAGTGTATTTTTCATTGTAAAGGCATTCTCTTTGATGTTCCTTTCTCTGTTCTGTCTCCATAATCAATCCTTTTCTAGGCTGGCGCTACCAGTCGAAACACATACGTTTCTGTGTGGTAAAACGCCCAGAGATTTCAGATTCAGAGAGTTAAATCCATCATATTATACATACTTGATTTTTCTAACTTGGCGTAAAAATATTTGATGAAATGGTTGTCAGTGTTGTTAATTTACATAACCCGGTAGTGATTTTTACAACTAATCTTTTCCATTGAAAATCTACAGAGAAATATAAATGAAATTAACATTTAAAGACACAAACGCCCATATACCTTTAATTACCAAGTCTATGCAAACTGTCTCTCATTTAAGTTTCACGACAGTTCCTGTCTTTGGTGAATGACTTTGACAGCGATTTTCTTGGAAAAGTGCTTTGAAAATTTCCATACCTGTGAGCTGTATTAAATTTTTAGACCACATGTGAGCAGTTAGAGAAGATTTTTCCTTGTTATTTAGTGAAAGTTTACAATCATGTATGGTATTATTTCTGATGAAGGTCAATTTAAGGAATGAAAGTAATTTCTACGCATTTCATATACCATATAAAGTAAGTTGGCACAGTTTACCAGTTATAACTTTATAATTCAGAGAATGAATAAAAACATTCTGCCGCCTCGGACTCTTCCCCAGTCTCATCTGTTGCCTGTGACTTGCCAGGGTGAAACAATAAGATTGTCCTAGGCATTTATATTTTTTGATAATCACCCCTTTGTGTAGGTTTATGATGTATGCTGTTATTTTATCGGCGTTTATACTCTGTATGCAGTGATTCAGTAAACTTTTATGCTGTTATGCTGTTCTTTGGTGATGGTATGCAGCATATGCTGTTATCAGATACAGTATTATATGATAGTTTTGATATATGTTGAAGGATGGCATTAAGTATTGTCCTTATATGAAGCAGGTTCTGGGGTTTAATCTCGGTTAGGTCTGTTCTTATATTGAACCTTAGTATATATAGGTAGTGATTCTTCCGTTACCGATTCCTAATATAAAAAGTTAAAGATACAGGTATTTTATGTGAACCAAGGTCCCATATCATATATATATGATGATATAGAACTTATCTGTATCAATATAAACCTGTGGTATAAATGTTTGAATAGACAATATGCATGTCTTTGATATGAGTGAACTTAAATTGTTCAAATGGGGAAGCAATAGTCTCCACACTAATTCAACATTGTGGTAGAATTTACATGTGTATTCATTAGAATGTTATATATATCAAGTGCATCAATACCACTTTGCAAAAATTGTCTTCACTATAAAGCACTGCCCTGACTACATTAACTGTTAATCTACAGAAAATAAACCAACAACTTTACACAGTGTGAATATGCACTTTTAATACCTATACAATTTTTCAATGCACTATCTTTCAAAAGATGACAGTAATTTATGACAAAATACTTTCTGCAATTAAAAACATGTTATGCAACAGGACTTAGACTTTGTAATGTCTGTCACAAACTGGAACATAAAGCCCACAGAGTCCCTTTCCCACCAAGACCTTACAAAAAAAACGGTCTGTAAATGAAATAATCAATACCACGTTTGATGACCATTATCCCTTTATTAGACAAATTTAGATAATATAACCGTAATGATGCTACATTCTGTACTTTAAAGCACAATTATCCATATTTCTCACAGAATTGGTAAAATAGGGGTAATCTTTTCAGCTCTGATGATGTCACTAATATAGGGATCTATTATGGTTTTTTTCTTTGTAAAAACTAACCACACGCAGGAAATGTTTGGAAAAGGCACGACGCTTACTGTCAGTAAATTCGTGATTGTATTGAAATTGTAGTAAAGCTCTAATGTCCTTGATTTAAAAACACATTAACTATACATGCTGGTATGCTGTATCCCAAAATCAAATCAATTCCCAATCTCCTCTGCTTTATACAATTCTATTTTACAATGAAATCACTGATGCAGGAACTATAATTTTGAGGGGGGGCTATGTGCCTGACCACTGTTGCAGTAGTTAGGCTACCTATGACCAAAGCTTGACCCAGGACCTTGATGGGATTGTCAATAAGTATTGGGTATTCAGGGGGTCATGACTCCCCAATCACTTTATGTTAAAAATTAAACTGAACAGTAAATGGCAAAAACATGTTGCCTGGCAGATGCACTTAATAGCATGTTACTAGTAAGACCCTGAGTAATCAATACCATGGGACAGATTGTGCCTTGTGATCATTATTGAATAGTAAAAAAAAAAAAAAAGATTGAATGAGCAATTTCTCTTCAGTTGTAAAAACAAATAAAGTATATAAAACTGAACTCTGAAGTTAAATGTTCATCATTGAATGCAAAGATTTAAAAAAGAATGAAAAGAAAGTAAATTATTTTCATTTTTGTTAAATATTATTCTTGCATGGTCTAGACATAGTAAATTGCTCATATAATATCAAAGTTTAACACTTAAGTTCACACATTTTCCTTATTTAATGAATGAATGTTCCCCTGCTTCATTAATTTTTGCTTCCTGGATAAAAAATAAGATATAATTTGCACATTTTGTGACCTCTCTGACAGACAATACACAATGTGACGAGAGCCTCCCTCGGACAGTACACAATGTGACTATATCCTTTCGGCCTAAGAATGCTGGATGTGACAAAAGCATGCAAGAGATCAAACACCATAAATTCATCTTGTATTCTCATATCATAGAAGGAAGACTTGTATGTACATCAACTGCACAGTGGAGTCCATCGCTGAACGATCTTCAACTACCTCCGGAACCAACGGCAAAACGGTAGAAGAATCATGTCCAAATACATTTCTTAAAAGCAATTAGACAGTATATATTTGGTAAATTTTGTACTTTTCACTTGCACATTACACATTTATTTTCAGGTGTGGGTGACAAAATTATTTTGCTTTTGGCAGACACAAAAATATGTTGATATGAGCCATATTCTTGCTTTAAATCTATTGCATTCACTCATTGTAAACTTTCTATAAGCTTCGATAAACTTCAGTCCATGGCTTCTTACAAAACATGCACACCACAAAAGAATCCCATTGTAACCCACAATAGACAATAAAATTTTATAACATGATAAAATTTTCCATTAAACATCTGATCTTCATAGAAAAAAGGTCCCTAACAGTCCCTGGTATCTTTTCAGTAATAACCTGGATTTATTGATCCCTAGCATTCCATCTGCTGAACCTGTGCAACAGGTATACTCGGGAGCAGGTCACTGCGTTCAGCCAGCCTCTCTTTTGATTACGACTCTCAACAACTCTAATACAGAATTCACCACTTCCAGTCTCCTTGACCAGAAGCAGTGAACCAAGCAGATATTCAATAGTAATGGCAATAGCAGGCAGATGACCACCAATTAGCTGGCTTTTATCAAACACATTAACTTCATTCTTCACTGTCAGTTAAAAAATGGAAAGTTTGCCAATGTCCATAGTCTCATAAAGTTGAACCTAGTTCTTCTTGACATATTCATTGCCTGTCCATTACAAGGTTTCCATTGTGTCGTTTTAAAAAAAGAAAATAATAGTTCTGTACAACAAAAAGAGTGATTTTAACAAAAAGAGTCTTTGTCAATCACCTCAGCAATTCTTTTCTTCCTTCTGACCCCAAGTGGACATGTTGGTCGAGTGTGACTATCTAATATTCCGTTTATGCTAAACATAGAAAGAAATCAGCCTAAAAAACAAAACCGAACACGGTGCTCGTGATCATGACAACCTGTGGATTGACCTGCCATTGCACTAGGTCAACTTACACACCTCTTTGAGCTGGTCAGCCATTATTGTTGTCAAACATGCAAAAGCCAGCTGTGTCCAGCCTGTATGTCACCAAAGTCTGGGCTATTGCAAATTAATTCTTGTAATGAAATGCCATTTACTCAGTTCTAGAAGATCAATTATTTAAAAAAATGTGATCGAAATAGTTCTTTGCACACCTGATGCCAGGCTTTAATCTTTCTGTGTTTTTAATATTTTCTTTGACCTCTCATCAACAGTATATATTCAGTACAGTTAGGGTTTAGAATATTTTAACCAATTTATTGATTTTTCAGTCATTGACAATGCATTCTGCAGTTCTAAATCATCACATGCTGTTACAACTGCTGTTGCTTTGGAAGAGTCTTGTAAGGATAGTATACAGAATTACAGCCACCAACACTGCATAAAACACTCAGTTTGTACTCAGCCACCTTCTGATGTAACCACAAATAGCTTGGCTAACAGGTCAAGCCTAAAAGTTTGGAGGTTTCTCATTCATATTTCGCTTTGTTTCTCAATGATATGGCTTTTGTCCCCTTACTTCAAGTAAAGTGCTATGACATTCAGAGTTTAGACCTAGTTTGTGCCCAACATACCATTTAGTTTTTAATCCTACAGGTAACTCCAAATGACTATAAATGAGTAGAAAAGCATTTCGCATGTCCACTTAATCTTCAGAAGAACCATGTTGTTTGACAAAAGTTTGAACAGAGAAGACAAACCCCAGCTCAACATATACACAGAAGACCTTGGAATTGGGATCTAATGCAATCTGGAGTGTATGGTTGGCAAACAGAAAGGCTGATTTAAGTAGCAAGATTTTATCAAATAAATTAAAAATTATCAATGAGTAAGACTCTCTTTATAGAACATATAAAGATACATTTCTCTCAATGTGAACAGATATAGATTTTCCTTCTTAAGGATTATTTGTCCTATATGAATGTATACTATTATTGAGTTTATTTTGGTTTTGCTACAGGATGACAAGCTTCATATGAATGCAAAACCATTTGGGTAAGTTGTAATGAAAGGACATAACATTAGACTGAGAACAGTGGTCTGATTTTAGATCTTCACAGGCACTATCATGGTAATCTCATCAGAATGGCCCTGATCCACCTCAGATACTTCTCGGTACATGTGAAATGTTCTCGAAGAGATGGTAAATGACACATAATCAGTTACTGCACCTCTACACAGATTTCAAGGTGTTGAACTGTACTGTTAAGCTGAATATCACTTTAGTGTCTACTGGTTTATTCTTAAGACCTCTTACCAAAACTGCTGCATTTTCTGGTCTCAGTGGATCCAATGATTAATTGCTTGCCTCTTGGCTCATTGAAGAATACTAATTGACATTCAGCAGAGCTTTGTAATTTCCAAATTTAAACCTACAGTAAATAGATTTGAATGGCATGGTCTTTAAAATTGAGGAACCTTTCAACATGAACTTTTCTCCAATATCAAATTTCATCTAAATTTGTTACAAGAATGACAATTCGGAGTTCTGCAAATTTACATTTATATGACAGTAAATTTATACAATCCCCAAAAGTGCTTTGACGTAGTTCATGAATTCAAAATGCATTATTTAAAATCTGTATTTGTTGTCTTAATTATCAATTACCACGAAAAGTTCTTACGTACTGTACAACACTTAGTGTCAAAATGTGACTTCACAATGGAATATCACAATCACTATCAATTATACTTTCAAAATACTGCTGTCTGCACGTTAGGTTTACACAGACATAGTGTTCACAAAACACATTAATAATTATGCCTTTCAAGTCAAATGATCATTAACTACCAGTACAGGAAAAATTATTTTTGTATATTTAGAAGAGTAAATTAAGAAATGATTAATGGTATGACCGAAACTCGATACTGAGTAGGAGAAGTCATCCTACCTCAAGTGCAATTAACTTATCTAATTAACGACTTTTTGATCAGACCGCACATTTCCAAAAAAATTGAAGTCTACACCCATTATATATTTTTAAATAAAGATTTGTCAATAAATTTTGTGAACTGCATGTACATGTGTATTATACTGAATACATAGATGAAAAACGAATTAAATTTATTTCCTTAATTTATTCAAGTTCATGTATTTTTAACATGCCCCAAAACTTCCTGATGGCAACATAATTTTTTAACATCTTTTATATACAGACAAAGCCAGACTCTGCAGTATCACAGGGTACACTTTCTGAGGGTACTGGTATTGGATTTTATCACCTTAGATGGTATTTTTGTAAGTGAATAAAAAAACTGTCATCAAGTATCCAATGACTTACTTTCATCATATTACCTACTGTTATTCAATTATTTTCCAAGTGAATATAATACACACATAGTTTACACAATAGATACGTTTTTGTTTTGTAATGAGCATAATAAAGGAAGGGCAAGGTCATGGGAATAAACCCTGCACCAGAAGTAGCAATAAATGGTTTTATGACATTTAGCTAAAGGTTGTTAAAATTGGGTGACCTCAGGACAGGGAGGTATATATTCAAGATCTGTATGTCAAAAATATTTTATCTGCAGATTTTCTGACAGATATCTCAAACTGGACAATTTTCCTAATTTCTTTTTATCATTACAGTTCCCCCAACAACCACATCAGCTGACCTCTTCTTTCATTTCTTTTTATCATTACAGTTCCCCCAACAACCACATTAGCTGACCTCTTCTTTGAGAATTCTGCAGAGGTGATGCAAGAGGACAGGTCCATTTCATTCAATTCATGTGTACTTTTTCACTCACAGTAAGTTGACTGCAATCTGCATTCTACAATAAGGACACATTCTATGTATGTAAGGGTCTCCCTAATCAAACTCTATAAACATGCTTGACACTATGTACTTAATTTTTGTGAAAGAAAGTGCTTTCACAAAATGCCTTTGGTAGCCCATCAATGAAATCACAGATCCTTTAAACTAAATGCACATTCATAAACCTTGAGAAAAGTATTTGTGCATTAATTAGTACAATTATAAATATGAACAAAAAATAAAATAACAATGACATATGACTTCCTTCACTTTAAACGGTCTGGAATGTTCGACAGACAAAAACAAAATCATCCAATTATACCATTCTTAAGCATAAGATCCCATAGAAAACCAATCATTCAACATATGAAAAGTCATGAGAAAATACCTATTGACGTCATTTATTAAAACAATTACAGTCTTGCTCTCACACTCAAGGACGCCATACGACTTAATTCATACAAGTAGCAAAACCCATAGCGCAGTTATCTATACACTTAAACACCAAAATGTCATTGAAAATGACCAATTATGCTGTATGAAGTCAGTATTTTTTGAATGGTCGGTGGCCCAGCTGAGAAGTGAGCTGACAGCCACAGTACTTGTGCTGTATGGTCTTTTCCTGCGACACCAGACTAACTGGAGCTGATCTAAGTACTAAATAAAACACCTATTGTCACCAGATGAAGTGAAACTGAATTGACCAGTTCTGTGACTACTAGCACTGTGACTAAATCTCGGTCAATGACGCTGTATTGGTGTCCCCGTGTCTGCTTGTTGTGACATCTTCCACGGGACAGTCGTCAATTCCACGTCAACTGGTACACACATCATTTTTCATGAGTCCTTTACTTATGCTCAACAACAAAACACATTTAACGATCATAAAAGGGCTGTAAAAAATATGAAATTACAAATCACGTGGATTTGATTCATTTTCTGCTATGCAGTTGGGGTAAATTCGACACATGATGAAAAGATACATAATTATTCCATTTAAATACCCATATTAGCGGCTTGATAACAATTGTCTGAGATTTCAATAATGGTCAGTTTACAAATGGACAAGACCCTTAATAGGAACACAAAATAGGTTTGTTGGAAGGAACATGAATTTAAACACAAAATACTACAGATATCAGTCAAAAGCATGTAAATGTAGTACACTTTCAACCATCAAAATGTATAGTCATGGATTGCTAGCCTAATGTGAAACCATCCCGTATATTCAATAAGAGTTAACAGTTTGTAACCAAAGAGGTGAAATTCAAAGTTATATCTGTTGAATAAAATCTTTCATTCAGGCAACCTGACAATAATAAATAATACACATATATTGTCATCAATTTTAGCACCATAAAGCTCAATAATGCTTCAGATTTGAAACAATCAGACCTTGTGACTAAAATTCAATCTTTGACAGTCATCAGAAAATAGGGATTCCAAAAATAGTAGCAATCAGGCATACTGGTGTGATTAGACAGGAAAAAGTACTTCAAACAGCGTATCAAACAATAACTTCCCTAATCGAGATCAAAAAGAGCAGGGAAAGGGGCATAACTCTTATACTGACATCACGACAGCTGAGATACGGACTGTACTTTCTAGTTCTGTTAATTTCCCTATTTACATCCAAGTTATATATATAAAACCATTTTAACATTACCATAAATCATATGCTTTTCCGTCATTGGATTTATGAAGTGAATCTAATTTCAACGTATAATTGCTACATCTGATAGCAAAATCTATGACAAGTAGTTTGCTCATAATGAAAATTATATCTAATGTCCCTCTTAAAGCTTTCTTCTTAGTCATGTGTGCTATGTGAAGTGTTCCCGACATTGCACTTGCTACATAGGACCTCATTACAAAGCACTTTGTCATGCGCCACAGATCACAAGCTCATCCCATTCCTATACATTTCAATGAACTGGAATTTAAATAAAAACCATTTTGGAAAGATTACACCAAAAATAGGTATCAGCAACTCCCCATGATAAAGAGTTGCACCCAGTATTGTAATCATGATATTGTAGCATTTGTTTTGAAGTCTATTGTCAGCTATTGACACACGTGAATGTAACAATACTGTTTCCTTTTAAATTACAAGGGTTTATCGTAAACACCAGAATTTACCATCAGATAAATACTCCTCATCTTTCATCAGCCTTTGAAAATTAAGAACTTTAAAAAGTGGACATTGGTAATCAATAGAAAAACCCTATCATCACATTCAGGGAAACCCGGTGCAGTTTATGTGATGCTGGGCGGTTATTGTACACAAAATACGAATAGCCGAACATGAGTAGCTGAATACGCAGCTCCTTTTAGATCAGCATTTTCTAAATATTGATAGTACATAATAAAGAGATTGACATTTTGAAATCGTTTGTTGTCAGTAGGGCTGGGTTATCGGAGTGCACTGTCGGATACTATGATGGTGGATAATGACGGTCCATTGGATACATTAGAAGTGGATTTTCAGTCAGAGTTCAAAACAATAGTCTACAATCCTTCCACCAATCAACACCCTTCTACCACGAATCTGACACGGGCTTACTCATTAATGAACCACAACATGTCACATTTTACAAAACTGTAGTTCTGAACAAAGCAATCAATAAATTAGCTTAGCAATCATTTCATGAGGATTACCATAAAAAAAGTTAAAGCTTATTTGGTTTAGATGTTTATCTTTCTAGCCCAGAAAAAAAGATGTTAATTTGTTTTTGAGTGGTAATTTTCTTGTTTATCTTGTACCAATGTTTTACTCCTTGTAATGTCAGATACTAATCTTTATAATTACGACTCGAGACTTACATTCTACCCCTCTGACACACCTGTAACCCGCTCCCAATCATGTCAGATTTCATGTGTTTATCGAAATCGGTGACATGCCACCTGCATGAACTATGAACAAAAAACAAATGTAAAAAAATATATAATCGCATCCCGATTTTCAGATTACCACACTTTGGAACAAGTTTTCAATCAATGAGCTATATGGAATGCATCAGTGCTTCAAGTCGGTTTTTATCATGTGACAGCATCTTGTATACATGTTATATAAAATAGATAGCACTTCAATTTACCATTAACCCCTTTCCTTTTTCTGTACAATTTCAAAATGCAGTTTGTAGTTTGTAATCTTGTTTTCTATCTTGAGTTTTAATACAACTGCGCATGAATGAACATAGCAAAATTGAAGAAAATCATCACATAAGAGAGAAAATCAAAAACCTTTTATCAGATAAGACTGAGAATAAACACTTATTAAGTCATTATGCAATCACTTATAAGAGTTGGGAGATCTCTTATATTGTATTGAATTGAAGTCTCACACTCTCTGGCCACCTTGTTAACGTAAATCTCTACCACAATCAACACCCCACGTACACTGTCCCTGACAGAAACTATTCCTCCATGTCAGACAGACCTAGGTATATTCATTATCTAAACAATATTGGCAAGTTCCATTCTTAATGCAAAGGTGCATTAAAATGAATTATCTGTAGATGTCTAGATAACTGAGTGAAATAATGCACCAAGATGGAGTTGTGTCGTTGAGCATTGGATTCAAAGAATGTGAGGGTTTCCACAAGGCCTAATTAAGAAACACAACTGCAACAAAAATGGAATCATTACAGATGTTTTAATACCTGTTAATTTACCAAAACATCATGTTGCAGGCAAGCTGTCAGAAATCAATAGAGGTCCAAACAATGCTGGTTTTCTCTCTCTCGCCCATTGAATCTTGACCCTTCATTATCTGATCCCCCCATATGCCAACCTTGAACTTTCCCAGGCTCTTCCTGGTGTGGGAGAGTGAGACACTCTTCAATAAACACACAGAGAAATGTGTTGTTGCCTTCAAAGAACTGGACAATGGACACTCTAGAAGATAATATAATATGGAAGGAGATCGTCATGGGGTGGAGTTGCATGATTGGATTTGAAAAGGTAATGGGTTTGGGCCACCTGCAGCACATTTGCACATTTTACATGTCTTTACATAAAATTCACCTATGGCTCCTTAGTCCATAAAGCTGTGAAGAAGGAACAGTGATTTTTTTTTTGTCCTTTTGTGACCAGAATGTGTTTGAATAGTGGGTCCGACCTGTCAAGGCTGAGAGCCAAAAGTCACCAGAATATTACATTAGAGGGGGACAGAACAAACATATTTCCCCTCTTAGTCAAAATAACCAAGAGAAATATGTAGTGGAGAGTTAGAACAAAGAAACTTAACTATGTCATTTTACACAGGAAGGTGAGGCAGTTCTACTGCGGAAGAGATAACGTTCGTCCACTTCACTATCCTCCGAGAACATTTCAAATTCTATATCTAGTCGAGATGTTAAAATCATAAGAATGACATTTCTAATTGCAGATGTATATGTGATTAGTAATGTGTAAAAATTTTCAAGTACTTTTATCAAGTCTCCACATCTGGAACAACTGATTCCAACTCTTTCCTGATGAACATTGAATTGTTCCTCGGAAAATCCCACCTGAAACAGAGTAAGGGACCAACACAGAGATAACCACAACCACCTGCTGCCTTATTATCAACTCACCACAAAACAATATCATTAGCCCATCCATAATACTCCAAATGAAAGAGAGCAACTTTGTGCTTTTCTAATTTGATGCTTATCTCTTTAATCAGTTGGTCCCTGCAGGAGAAAATGACCACAATAATTGGATGGATTCAACTTGGACATCTTTCATTATTCATCATCAGATACAATTGTCTTGTCTCTGAAAACAACTAAATAAGATATCAAACACAGTTGAGATCACTGACCCATGAGGAGGAAGTCAAAATAGGTAAACTTCAAAGATGTTTCATTTTATGAAAATATAGTACTCAGGAACTATATTACTCAGAACTTTTAAAATAAAAGCACATGAATATCATACTGTAGTAGTAATTATAAAAAAAAGTTTCATTTTTCTAAGTAAGGAAATGGTAGACAAGCATCTGAATCAGATTCACTTAATTCTCTTAGAAAACAAAGCCTAGCAATGTTTAGTGTTTTTACACCACAAAATCTATTTTTGTAAATCCATCTTCCTTTTTTGTCTCCCAAAGGTTCAAATACAGCTAATCCTGTTGAGATACTTGACACCTAAACCCAGAAGCTGGACAATAAAAGCCACAGTGTCAAATAAAGGACATACCCCATACTCCTTCAATGATGCAATAACTCTCTCTCTCAAGGATCCTCAATCCCAACTCCCTTCTCCAGTACAGAAAACTGATCAGTGGAAAAACTTTCTCATGGCAGGTTCTCTGGAAAAAAGGTACTTCAACCATCATAAATTCAACAGAAACATCGACTTTTTATGGTCTTTATGTCAAGGTCAGAAATATGGCTTGTCTTTTAAATCTTCATCATTGCTAGTTAACAACCAAAGGGGCAGGGGGACAAGGATATTCAATTTATACCCTTTCTGCACTGAAGCAATATTTTTTTTTGAACACTCGTGCACATAAAATTTATATCTTGCGAGAAAGTCTGTTATGTTATATTTTATTAGTCAGAAACTCAGTTGATCATATCCGGTGATCTGTTATAGTGTACATCAATACATAATAAAGAGACTCCGACCCGTGATCTTCTATTTAATATCGATTGTCATTGTCAAATTCTATTTATGATGGGAAGTTACAGTCCGTATTAAGTTCACTAAAAAGTTTGACAATCATCAAATAACATTTAAAAATGAATAGCATGTGACTATTTGGGTATAACAATTTTTTATACACCACTCCCTAATATGAAATAAGCTCAATTTGCTTAAATGAATCACAATTTTCCCCATACTTTAAACCTGTTACTGGTATTACAATAGGATTAACAAATGGAATCAAGTATATTTTGACAAACTGCTGTTTCCATTTTCCTTCCATTATAGTCTGGCTATGGTGAATACTGTACACTGGATAAAGCAGACCCCATTAATGACAACCAGTACTATTTGTATACAAAACTTGGACACTAAATGCTGTAACCAGCTTAGTCCTGGTGCGAAATGGGCAAGGCAAGAGACCATCCAATCTTGTGAATGGTATTTTAATTATTCTGACTTCCAACCAGCATTTGTTAGGTGACAAACACACAGGTCATGGCAATTTGGATACACCACAAAGTTGTGGACATGGGTCCATTAAAACTAATGCTTCAGGAATCAAACAGAAATTTCCTGTGAAATAACCTAATTCAATAGACGCCTGTTTACATGGGGCACAAAAACAGAGAAACTGTTCATTCATACGAACTGGTGCCAAACTTTTCTATGTGGAGCACGGAATATTTCATTCAGTTATGTTGGAAAAAAATTCAGATATGTTGACAATAAACAAAAGCTTTTTTATGACATGCAAAGAGAAAAATATTATGCAATGCCCAACAAACTGGCTTTTTATTCTGATTTTCAATGTCTGAGAGTTTATTTAAGATTCTGATCAGTCTGAAGATAATTATGCAATGTACCTTAACTGAATTAATTCATTCAGGGAATAACCTTCCTAAATTGACTATACAAATAATCAGTTTCCTTTAAAACTGATCATTTCAAAAATCATCAATGTTTTCAACATCTTCTGGAGCTAATTTCAGATTTGAAAAAAAAGAAGATTACGATTGACTCTGATTATGTGACTAATGTAAAATTGATTTTAAATTTCCACCTGTGTTTGGTTGTTTACTTCCTTTAGTTGACAACCCTGATCTCTCATTTCACCAACACTCCACAACCATTGATAAAAATAGAATTCACCTGATACCTGCAATTTTTTCATAACAATTTAAAAATTTAAATACAGGTGTGTCATTATAAGCCCTGTGTCAAACTGACTATTACGCAGCACCCTAAAGCCAGTGATGAGAAGCCTGGAACAGGTCACAATGTTTAAAGTCTTATAAAAGCATTCTGGAATTTTCTTTTTAAAAGTTCATACACTTTGTTAAAAGATCTTCTGAAACTTAAGGATGGTTACCTGTTCATAATATCAATTACGACTTATTGGAGTGGAAAATGAAACTACCAGAAGCTGAAACGATACACATGGTTTAGAATACCTGATCATTAGAGATGCTTAAAAATCTGTGTCGATATTATAATGGGAATGTTATTAGAAAAACCCATTTACTTAAATGTTATTCTAAGATCAATAGCGGTATTAGTGGTCTGTTTAACGACGAACAAATTACAGGCTGATGCTGTTCTATATCACTTCTCTTGTGTACTTTTTCTATGGCACATTTTCTTATAGTAATAAAACTTCGTGACACATCAAGTTTACAGTTCAGCAGCAAGGTTGCAGTGCTAATCAATTATTAGACAATTAATTCTGACCCTGTTACAAATCACAGATCATCCAGATGTAAATAGAAACATTCACCCTCTCTTGCATAAGGCAGAGTTGATCCTAAATCACCTATAGGAGGGTCATAGGACCTTGAAAGGGCAATTAAAGTATATTCTAAACCCCTTCATTTACTCCCTAATGGTCATTCTGGGTCTCTTCCCTTCCTGGCTCCATCATCAATGTCCGAACCACCTGGGGAAACTCTGAAACCGTTATCAGAGAATCCCCATAACCTGCGGCAGAATAAATGATAAATGTCACTCATTTACAATGAAGTGTTACTACTTTGGAGAATTCTCACAGAGAAATTTAATTGAGTGAGTATGAGTTGTGGGATTTGATTGGAGGGTGAATCTGCCTGGCAGCCAATAAAACAGCAGGTGTCACTGCTGAATGTGTGGAAAGAAGTGGTTATCAGACTAGTCCAGTTTATTCATCTCAATTGGTGGGAATATTAAAAGTTTGTTCCTACAAAATTTTCTTTAAAGTACTCCTGTAGATTAAATCATCTTTGAAGTTTTTGACCATGCAATGATACAGTTTCATACTCTATTAGAAAATTCTCTTTAACAGGGAGTTGACTTTTTAGAGTGATTTTTTCACTCTCTCTGTAAAATAAATATCACATGGTTGTTTTTTTAATACACTACACTCCACAATGTGTTCAGTATATCTGCATTTAAATCGTTGTCAATGTGTGAAGCACTACCAGATCAGTACACAAGTCTATGCATTTTTTCACTTTTTGATCCTTCATATCAAAGTGAAAGTATGTTGATTTTCTGCTCTGATAACACAAATAACATTTAATTAGTTTGAGTCATGTACATATTTCATCATTTGAAGTACTTACTCTACATGATTTCATCACGCTTTCCTGTTTCATTATCTGATATGTTTCAATTTTTTAACAACCAAATGTTATATTTATGCATATCAGTTATCTGTTTATTGGGTATTTTCTTTTACATAGTATCAGTTTGTACGCATTGCCAAGTTAATTTCAGGAATGGAGACTTAGATATTTCATTTGTATTCATTTAAATTTATACACAATCAAGTTCACTGTTTTCCCCATTAAATATAGAAGAAATAGTTTATATAAGGAATTCCTGAGACTGCTAAATTTTATCTATATAAGGAAGTTAAATCAGAAACTAAATCAGCACATATTTAATACGATTGGTTTAAATAAATGACCTTGACCTTTAGCTGTCATTATAGCAATAACCTTGACCCATCTGTTCACCAAGTATGAAGTCTAAATCTTCCATAAAAGGGATATATATAGTTAAAAATTTATATCAAGGATAAAATTGCAGACAAACAGAAACAATTAAGTGACAGACACACTAAAAAAATAATAAATAAATAGCCTCTAATTTTTTATATGGATCAGTACTGTCACAATACTAAAAATTAATCCTTTTCATTTATTATGTTATCATATACATTAGTATACAATGATCACCTTATTCAATGGGGTCAGAACATAGCAAGCAGTGACCGGAGTGTTCTACAATTTTTTTTTAAATTGATAACAGGAATATATGTATACAACAATCAAGAAATCCTTACAACTATTTTTTCACAAAATGATTTTTGAATACACATGTTTATAAACCAAAATAAACTTCCTTATAAAGCTCGAACCTCTAACATAGCAATTTGTTTATAACCCTTTTTAAAAATAGAAAATGGTTGATACTTCACATGTGGTGGTAATTATATACACACAAGAAAGAAGTTTTTGTATGTACATATTCCTTTCTCCAGATCTCTTACCAAATTATAAGGGAATAATGCGGAAACAATACCATGTGTAATGGATTTGTTTATGAATTCATGCAAGCAACACCACAGAAATTTCCAAGTGTATAGTAATCAAATCTGATAGAAGTTGAAATGAAGAAAATCATAAGATAGCCTACGTTGGCGATATCTGCATAGTAAAACTGATAAAGGATATATAAACATTGTGTAATTCTCATCAATGCGGTTCCTCTTCTGATTTCATTATTTGATTACACAGTTAAAACTTAGTTTATGGGTGTTTTTAAAACTTTATATTATCTGGTGCACTTTTAAATTACATTTATGTCTGTCAATGGTATCACTTAGCACTTACTCTCTAGAACATCAAGAATTCAAAATCAAACGAAAAAAGGTTTGCCAAGAATAGTAAACTACTCTTCTGTGTCTTAATGAACGAATTTATTCAGACCCCCTGAAAGCCATTCTTTTCTCACTGACTGTGGGCATATTGTACAGAATTAAAATTAGACAAAAACCTGAGTAGTTCACCAGTTGCTCTGCTAAAATTGGAAATTTGTATTTGTATTCTGAAAATTGTTGCTTTGATATCTGAATGAGTGCATGGTCTATTTTTTTCTGACTTCCACTCCCAATCTTATTTTTATACACCGTTCCAAACCTTTTTTTCCCTTTAGAAACACTTCTTTTAGAATCGTGTTTGTCAGAATGAATTCAAAGGCATTTTGAATTAGTCACCTTTTCCCAGTAGCTAGTGATTAGATTTTCTGGAGAGCTGAAATTGTGATAAATTAGAACTATTGCACAAATAATCATCTTGAATGCTATCCTCTTTCTATTCTTACAGCTCGACGGGGACTCCCATAGCAGGGCCATTAGCCTACCTTAGAAACCTACAGCCAGCCAAGAACTGAGCTCACACACAATGCCTGACAAATTTCAAGTTTTTCATTAAGAAACTGAAAGATTAACACAAACACCTGCAAAACCAAATACTCCCACCATTCCCTGTAAAATGTATGTTTGTTATTTATATTCGGTTTCCCTTTTCTTCCTTTAGGTTTCCAGTGGAGAGTAACTTAAGGGGGAAATTGGAGGACTTTGTTGACGCCATAAATCTTAAAATGGTGTGAAGTTTGGAAGATTAAAGACATTTTTTGAGGGGTACTAAAACTATGGGTTTGTGTTTTTATTGATTCCTTATGGTGACCTAAAGGTTATTATTCTCTGTCAATAACTAGATGATGGCATTGACAATTTAATCACTTGATTCTTGATAACAGGAAATTATCTATTTGCTAAAACTCTGTGCCCCAATTGAAGACACTCTTCAACATCTATGAAACACAGAAAGGCACTCAATATTTATTATAAATACCAACTTAAATATAATCATGATTTTCTTATTGGCTCAAACTGCAGACAATACCACTTTAACTACTACAACCAAACAAAAAAGCCAAATAAGACATACTTATGTATGTAAACAAAAATAATTTCCGTGTTTACCTCAAGGTTGCTTGATTAATATACAAAGTATCACAAAGAAAAATTTAAAAGACTTTTGCCCAACACAATATACTACAGCTAGGCTTTTGTCTAACACAATATACTACAGCTAGGCTTTGGCAAACTGACTAGTTATCTACAATGACAAATAAAATTACTTTGCAATGATAAACACCCAAAGGCGAACACACTAATTTATATGCACTTTTGCTGATTTTCTAATTTTCAAATTAAATGGTCAAATGAGATCATGACTTAGGGCAATTCAGAATCTATTTGTTTTGTTGATTGGATAAACAGTCATGGGCGACAAGGGTATTATCCATATTGAAGAATGCTGTCCACATATGGCTAACCTGATACTTTAGATAACCATACCACTATTAAACCTGATCACAATAAACATACATACTGTAAATAAACACACCACTAACCTGATCATAATAAACACACCACTAACCTGATCATAATAAACATACCACTAACCTCATCATAATAAACACACCACTAACCTGATCATAATAAACACATCACTAACCTGATCATAATAAACACACCACTAACCTGATCACAATAAACATAACACACCACTAACCTGATCATAATAAACACACCACTAACCTGATCATAATAAACACACCACTAACCTGATCATAATAAACACACCACTAACCTGATCATAATAAACACACCACTAACCTGATCACAATAAACACACCACTAACCTGATCACAATAAACATAACACACCACTAACCTGATCATAATAAACACACCACTAACCTGATCATAATAAACACATCACTAACCTGATCATAATAAACATACCACTAACCTCATCATAATAAACACACCACTAACCTGATCATAATATACACACCACTAACCTGATCACAATAAACACACCACTAACCTGATCACAATAAACATACATACTGTAAATAAACACACCACTAACCTGATCATAATAAACACACCACTAACCTGATCATAATGAACACACCACTAACCTGATCACAATAAACACACCACTAACCTGATCACAATAAACACACCACTAACCTGATCATAATATACACACCACTAACCTGATCATAATAAACACACCACTAACCTGATCACAATAAACACACCACTAACCTGATCATAATAAACACACCACTAACCTGATCATAATAAACACACCACTAACCTGATCATAATAAACACACCACTAACCTGATCATAATAAACATAACACACCACTAACCTGATCATAATAAACACACCACTAACCTGATCATAATAAACACATCACTAACCTGATCATAATAAACACACCACTAACCTGATCATAATAAACATAACACATCACTAACCTGATCATAATGAACATAACACACCACTAACCTGATCATAATAAACATAACACACCACTAACCTGATCATAATAAACACACCACTAACCTGATCATAATAAACATAACACACCACTAACCTGATCATAATAAACACACCACTAACCTGATCATAATAAACACACCACTAACCTGATTATAATAAACACACCACTAACCTGATTATAATAAACACACCACTAACCTGATTATAATAAACACATCACTAACCTGATCATAATAAACACACCACTAACCTGATCATAATAAACATAACACACCACTAACCTGATCATAATAAACACACCACTAACCTGATCATAATAAACATAACACACCACTAACCTCATCATAATAAACATGACACTAACCTGATCATAATAAACACACGACTAACCTGATCATAATAAACACACCACTAACCTCATCATAATGAACATAACACACCACTAACCTGATCATAATAAACATACATACTGTAAATAAACACACCACTAAACTGATCACAATAAACACACCACTAAACTGATCATAATAAACACACCACTAACCTGATCATAATAAACACACCACTAACCTGATCATAATAAACATAACACACCACTAACCAGATCACAATAAACACACCACTAACCTGATCATAATAAACACATCATTAAACTGATCATAATAAACACATCACTAACCTGATCATAATAAACATAACACACCACTAACCTGATCATAATAAACACACCACTAACCTGATCATAATAAACATAACACACCACTAACCTGATCATAATGAACACACTACTAATTTTAAACTGATCATAATAAACACATCAGCTTTAAATTTAGAATTTCTGTAATAAAAGTTAAATCTATGGGTTATCTACTAGTCAGAGGTAACCACATTACCAAGTTTGACCTTTATTAGGCAAAAGGTTCTAAAGATAATAAACAGAATCTTTTTTAAATCCAAGGTGAATGGATCTATCGCCTTCTGATTCAAAATGAAAAGAATATTTAATACCATAAGACATTTTAACCAATGCAGGTCATCTACTCTTTAAGGGGTACCAGTGTACCAAGTTTGATGTCTGTCAAGTAAAGGGTTCTCAAAATATGGAGTGGATAATGTCTTCCTGTGTCCAAAGTAGATTGACCATTGACCTTTAACCTTGTGACCTCAGGCCGGGGTTCGAATCTCGGCCGCGACAGACCTAAGTCGTTAAAACAGGTAGTGACAGTTCCATTGCCAAACGCTTGGCATCAGGTGTGAATGTCACAGGTCCTCAGAGATGACCTTATAAATGGATGACCTGTGTCGCAGAAGGTGTGGCACGCTAAAGAACCCTCACTGCTCAATGGCCATAAGCGCTGAGCATAGGCCTAAATTTGAAGCCCTTCACCGGTCTTGGTGTCATCTCCATATGAGTGAAAAATTCTCGAGCGAGACGTTAAGCAAGATACAATCAATCAATCAATCAAATCAATAAAGGTCATCTACTGCTTAGGGTGTACCAAGCATGATGACTGTAATGCAAATAGTTCTAATTAAAAGATGTTGATCAGACAATACTAATGGTCTACCCACTGACAAACATACCGACAGGTGCAAACCAATGTCCCCTCTCTTCAAGGAGGCATAATAACAAAAAATTTACAGTCACACCAAGATAAAGGCCTAAATCCGTATATACAGGCAAATTGGACTAAACCAACAAGCCACTTCTGTATTGGGGAGAGACACAATAATGGAGGCTACTTGTATGTTAATCTGATAATAAGTCACAGATATACCCAAGCACTTATCACTAGATTTTTGGAAGTCAAGTGCATGGTCAGATTGGGAACAGGATGAAGCACTTGACTAAATGACCAGTCCATATTGTACATAGTTGATACATATCCCCCCACTGAGAGCAATATAATCCCTAAGATCAGTATAATTGGTGAAGTCCTCTAACCAATTTAAAGTGACCATTAAGTATCAAGGCCTTCTCTAGTTATCAGCTACTTACGGAAATATAAAAGGGACAAGTTTTACTTTTAAAAACAAATTAGCAGGCATTAGCAAAAGTTGGGCAAATTTACTCTCCACTTTATCCATCTTTCACACTGTCTTTGAAGTCCAGACCACAGTTGAGAGTATAAATAATGTACAACTAGCAAATTAGAGAAAAGGAATTGAGAACTGGGTATCCTCTCAAACCCTGGCCCTTATTGTGTATGATCTTCAACAATGCCCAGAAAATCAAAGCTCAAAATTTGAAACATGTTGTAATATCTGAGTGTATCTGATCAATTCTCTTTGATTTTGCTTTCTGCTCTATAAGTACTGAACACTGGTTTGAAAGCTATTGATTTTGAATCATTGAACTGGTCCACATTTGTTCTCTTACAAAATGTAGAACCAAAGTCCATATTGTTTGCGTAAATGACGTAATTAGCAAGGTTGTACCTGTGCCATAAACTGATGTATATGTATTATTACACGGCTGCTAAACAGCTGCTTTGAAATAGATATCCAGCCTGAGGCTGACAGTCAGATTACAGTTGGAAAAAGTACATCTAGCGTATTCCAATTACAGAAAAAACCCATTACATGATGGAATTCTTATATTCATTTCTCGATGAACAATATAATTCAGTCATGCTTATAACATCATTCAAAATAAATCCAAACCATGCTAATTTTTGTTGTAATCAAGAACATGGAATTTGACACATCGAGAAATAGGAAAGTACATACCGACAGATGACAATGGCTTCATTTTCACAGATTCACAGAAATCTGACAAATACTGCAGAAGATGTTTACAGACATTAGGCAAACAAATAGGCAGGCATCTTATGGACAATCAACCACCCCGTACAGTGAGCTCTTCTGATCTTTGAACAGTAGAGCTACACAAGTGAGGCACTAGCTGCAATCTTTAATTTGTAAAAATTCAAAGAAAATCAAAATACCAAGAACTGTCCTACCCATGTACATTCATGATAATCAACATGCAATATAAAATTTCTTATTCATAAATAGACAGACATTTTTACATAAGCATTATTATTTGTTGAATTTGAAAAAAAAATAATTCATGGTCGAGTAAAATTATAAAATAAAGAGATAAATGTAGTCTAGTTTCTAATTTAGAGAAAAAGTATAAAGGGAATTTTGTACTATTCGTCAAAATCACGAAACTTGATGCCCACGAAAATCATTGACACTAAAGTAACTACTTAACGATAAGCAATGCAGCCATATTTTGTGATCTTGAAATCTTGTTTATATCAGAGATCAATTTGCACTAATCTCAATCTATCTTGAAATCTTTACCAATGTCTTCTTAAAGAGGATAAGTTCCTTAGGTTTAAGAATATTCAGGAACGAATTTGGGAGCTAATTTTCTTACTGCCAGGTCTCTCTGTACAGAATTAATTGTTCCCATTTCAAATATTTAAATTTGTGATTAAAATTCATATTCAAAGATATCTTGATAAAATCTGATGACAATGTCAATAACATATGGAGAATATAATATCTATTTACATAAAGTGCACTTAAAAGCATCAACTTGATTTACTGAACACTAGTGTAAAAACCCAATATCAACATTCAAAACGAATCTCATTATCAATATCAAAAATAATTTAAATAAATCATGTTTCAAAACTCTTCAATTCAGATCATATTTCACACACAAAATTGCACCTAATATGATGAATACAAAAGCCTATAGAATTCCGAAGGAGACACATTCTGTAAAAAGTGCACTCACAATATGTTTACGGAGATGACAATTTTCTAGATAGCTGATTTACTTAAAATTTTAAACAGAATGAGATAGTTGTATAATTCACATCAAGTTAAAAGTTTTCCTGCTAAGTATGATGAGGGGGTGTCTGCAAATACACAAGAACTTTTTTTTTTCTCGATCGTAGGAAAAGGTTATTGTATCAGAGCCGGGAGCATGTATGCCAAAATAAGGAAGCATGGCGCTAAAGTCTATTTGCTTTGTGGAAATGATCCACTGGTTACTGTAGGGGAGAGACAATAATCTGCTTGAGCAAGGTAACAGTTATAACTTAATCAAACATTTGTGGTTTCTGTGGATCAAGCGGGAATAAAGAATCAGCCAAAGAGCGGTCATGTCAGCCATCCAGGGACAATATTGACATGTCATTCATAACTACAGTACCAAAAAATCAATACCGTAATCAATATCGGCTCAGTCAATAAGCTCAACCAAGCTCTCGTTTACTTTTCAAATTTGGGAAAAAGATTTCGCTGTCTGCGACTTAAATCTTTGTAATTAATTTACCACTTAACGCAAACATCCGGCACTTGAGAATAAGGAGATAATCTAAAGGGGGGCACACACAATCGTCATTGTCACCCAGAGGAGTGTGGTTAGAGATCATAATTTTATTTGATGTCGTCTTAAATTTTTAAAAATTGTCCCCTTTGCATGGGAGGTTCTTCATTAGTACTCTTATTTCAATATGACTGACCATCAACTTACGTGTAAGGTGAGCAGTTCCCCCCATGTACATAAGGAGTATGTAATTAATTAAAAATGCCAAAAAGGTAAAAAAAAAAAAAAAATTAAAATGAAAAATGAGTGAGTCATCAAGAGTCTCACCAGCTCCTAAACAAATCCCCCTCAAGTTCGCTCTTCAAAGGTGAAGTGTATGAATATTGCACCCTGATATCCTGCTTGGAATACGATATTGAAATGCAAAGACAAACTACCTGACAGCAAATCTCTGTCACTTGGAGGCTCAACTATTTTTAGCTGGATGCTCTCTGAACTTAAGAGATTTTTGAAATGTTGTCATCAATACCATCATTCACCCGATGTCCAAAACCACCCAGCTAATAATGGGAAGTGAGGAACTTAAAGATATACCATTTCTGTTCTTGTTTGCTTTGAAATTTTGAAATGGGGAAAACTTTAGTGGATAATTCAGATACAACTCGACCATATCCAAGTGTCTATCAAACAGTGAAGACTTGCAGGTGTTGAAATGCAAATTGAGTCCAAATCATGCACCAAATTAAGAGGCAATGAATTACATAACAACGCCATATTTGATTTCCTTCAGCGACCCTGTCATTTCAATCAAACTTTGAATACCCTGTTCAGAATGCATCATCCCACTCAATGTCATGTTGCATTATTCTAACATTGTGGTTTGAACTACATTTTGTTGTAATTCAACTGATGCATCTCCTCAGATTTTTTTTTTATCACTGAAATAGTAGAAGTCATAGCAACCCATTAACCAACATCTCAAACCAGAGGGTCACAGGAAGTCTTTTATGTTGGTAGGATGACCTTGACCTTCAGTTAGTGCGCAGCAAAAGAAAGAAATGGATAATGCACAAGTTTATGAATAAAACTGCTTTGGGGATCAACAGGTAAAAAATCACATCCTGTCCAACCTATGACCCGCTGCATTTATCATACAGGGGTCCAAATGAGGATAACATTTCTATGCAGTTAGGCATAAATGAAAAATAAATATAATCTGTTGTTCAAGACTTTTGGTTGTGTTTATTCACTAACAGATACCATCAAGAGTTTTCTTGATCAAACAAAAGGAGGATATTCTTGTTTGTGGTGTTATATATCCTGTGCATTTTATTTAGACCTAATATAATTGAGCTGAAAAGTAAATAGTGGGCTTTAGAAGTGGTTAACCAACTTGCAAACATGATCATACACCTATACCTGTATCTCGGTAATTAAAATAACCACTGCTGGTTTAAATTACCTTCTGTTTCATGAATATGATGATGTCAGTGTAAAAAAAGCGTACAGCTGGCAGTTTTTCATGCCTTAAAGTAATCGTCGCCTTTGTTGACCTTCCAACAATGTTGCCAAAATGCCACTTTGCATGATGTGGTACAGATCCGACTTCATATCCCTGGCCTGAAACAGAGACAGTATGAATGCATATTACATATCAACAAGGCATGCTAGAAAACTCATAATTCACATTACCAGTCTTTTTAAAAATCCCACGTGTAAGTTTGGCAAGCAATTGCAATCTTGTAGATTGTATCTTTATTTTTTCTCTCTATAAACTGGTGGTTTTTTTTTAATAAAATAAATTGTATCACATAATCTTTTTGACTTCAATTTTGAACAAAGCAATCAACCATTCCAAAATTACATTATCTGAGTAATTATTCTAGCTTGCACAATCACAATGACAATGTACCTGTTAAATTGTACTTCTTTTCATTTTCAACTCTAAGAGGATTTCATTTAAATTGAAAATCAGAAAATCGTAGGAAATGATAAAAATCTTCTTGAAGATATCTGAATGATAATTCTTAGTTGCCTCACAGGTGTGTAAAAAAATTCAATAGAATTTCTGTCTTCGATTGACAGGATTGGGAAAATCACCCCAAACCTCAAAGAAACTTTAATACAGGGGATTGCAAACACCCAACTTATTGCTTGTTTTTTGAGCTCTGCCGGCAGTGTTCGTTCAGGGGGACATGCACCAGTGTTGATAATGGTCTGTTTAAAGCCTAATTTATCAGTTTCCAAGATGAAGAAACTCTGTGTGATTTTTATTTCTGTTGACTCTTCATGTTTATAGAGACAATTCTGGATGGTAGAAATGTTGACTTAACCAACGAGTTGGGTTACATAGAGGTGTTGCACTCCCCAGTTAATGAAAAAAGAATTCCACTGACACCAGAAAAAAAAACAATCAAGAAAAACAAACATTGTTATCATAAATCAATTTACACTACAATAAAAGCAATGTCTTTTAAGTTTTTTAACCCTGCATGTATACACAATGTCTTTTTTCTTCTTCTAATATGACAACTGGAATTGGAATCTAAACATTTTGTGGTATAGCTTGATAACGAAAAAATGAAAGGAAAAGAAGAGAAATGTGCATGCCCTCTAATGAAGTGTAAAGTTAGCAGCAGGAGGCAATGCTTCAAGAAAAAATTAACAAAATGACAGAAATTAAAATTTCTCAGCAGGGGAGAGGAGAAGTCTTGCTAAACATGAACAACATCACTCAAAAGAAAAAAAAAACTACTGTCTGACTTTCATTTCAATTCTATTTAATATTTCATTTCATTTTCAAAGGGCCATCCCCCCAGACAAATCATTTAATAATATTAACATGTAAAAATACGATAACAGACCCATCATTTATTAACGAGTTTATTCTTAATTTTTTAGTTTTTTTTTTAAACTAGTCATTAAAATGAATGCCATTCTGACTTCTTGCAATATTTGTGCCATTTTCAATCATGACAAGATTTTTTATGTCAACTTCATTTCCGATCACTTCCTTTCAGGGTTACTGCAGTCAAATTATCAATTTTCTTCACTGCTGTCAAGCATGCATGGTAGCACCTCTTAAAAAGAACATGGCATCTCTGTGTTAATAAAAAGTTCAAATCGAAAGTTTAATGGCACAAAATTTCAATACAGGTGGTATTTAACTTTCATAATTTGTCCAAAAGTGATATTTACTATCATGTAGAAAAAATCAATCACAGAGTCCAAAGTGCCTGTAATTTGCCCAATAATGGTTGTTTAATTGGAAAATATGGCTTAACAACAATTATGTATGGGTTCGAATGAATACACAGTACTAATGGAATTTACTCGAAATAATGCTTCTCCTTGTCTTCAACTCCCCTTCTTGTGAACCCATTAATTCTAACAATATAAAGTTCTGAATAACATTGCTGAAACATCATAGCTGACCTTTTGTTGGAGAGAGAGAGAGAGAGAGAGAGAGAGAGAGAGAGAGAGAGAGAGAGAGAAAGAGAGAGAGAGAGAGAGTATTAATCTTTTAAACTACCTGAATTTCATTAAGAGGATAAAATCAATGAGATGAATATGAAGACAGAGAGTGTAAAGACTGGTATCAGACCAGAGCAGCACATTCCAGGCTTGTATGTGAAGCTGTTCGGATTTCATTGTCACACTACAAACACTGTCAGGGGGGACAACAACATGTCTGGGTTGCTGATGCTCTGTATGGCAACCGTTCCTTATCCCAGGAATTCGGGTACAGCAGTAAAAAGGGGGACCAGAATTTCACTTCTTGTCGTAGGTGCAAGTGTGTGATATTTATACAAGGAATTGAGGGTGAACGAAATGGCAGAGGATTACCTTCACATTACAAAAGTGTCAGAATTATGGGCTGGTACATGTACATAATACACTTCGTGACAGTCCGAAATATTTTATAACAAGATTACATGTATATTTGTTACAAATAAAGCATTCTCCATTAATGACAGAGAGCTTAGGAGATCTGATGTTCTTTAATGTGAAGATGATTGGGGATTACTGACAAAGCTTGATGTAGTACTACACGAGAAGCACCAGCAGTATGTCACCTTTTGAATGGCGGGATACACAGATATCTATACATGGTGAAGGATGGGCTAAAAATTGCAGAATAACGGATTGTTAAAATCCTCTATAATGTCAGACAAACACTATATTCTGGGGGAAATTCTCTCTAATTCTGTGTATTTTATCTTCTATAGGTAGATATTTTATGACACCTATTAAAGCAACAGTCAATTTTCCTAAGATTTTATCATTTTAAATTGCCTTTTGATGGGTTAAGAAGCCGCAATACCTAGAACAAAAATATGTATCATCCATACAAGGTAAGAAGTGACAAATATTCTCACCCCATTACACTAAACGACACCCTACCGATTCTATCAAAGTGTGTATACGTCAGGGGTAAAACACAGCCTGACCTTCACTAATAATTTATACTGAGAGAGTGTAAATCAGCCTGAAGAAACAAGTTCATTCACTAGAAATATCACTTGAACGAGAAACTGACTACTAGAAATAGCATTCCTACTTCCACATAAAAACGACCAATGTTGTACATTTCTTATCACCCCCCTCCTCATTAATCCTGCCTCCATAAATAAAAGCTTTACAAAAATCAAACTTAGAATACAACTTTTGTTGTAATCAAATTAAAATTCTTCTCCTTTCAATTCAATTGCAAATTTTATAACATGGTGTTGATCCCTATTAAATTCCATCATCTGTTTCCTTGTGTGGTGTGCAGCTATTAGGAATGCTTATAGATTCCTCATTTCCATTTCCACAATGTCTGCCAAATGAAAAGAATCCCTGGCCTCCCATCAATCAGCTGACACAATAGGCTCTCTCTCTCCATTATCTTGTTTTACTTGACAATTAATTTGTTGACATTTTATTCAGTTTCTCAGATTCCACATTCACACACCTTCCCAGCAGGTTGTCAAAAACCTTGCTCACTAGAAGAAAAATTAGATATCGCACACAATAGCAAGATTCCTCATGGATCAAGGAGCTTGCAATTTATTACTCTGTATCTTTTCTGCACCATGTTTGTTTTCATTGCGTGAAAGTGCAAGTTACATAATATCATTTTCACACACAGTAATGATTTCAGAAGAAAGCACTCTTATATTGATAGGCCAGGAAGTGGGTTAGCATTGTTTTAGATAACCTTGAGATTTTTTTACTACACCAGAAGAAGTGTATTAGAACAAAACTTAGAATTCTGATGAAGAAGTTAAGATATTTGTTATAATCAACCTCTGTGTTTTCAGCATCAAACAATGATCCCTAATCACAAAAACACTGTGATCCAACATCAGAAAATTTCTGCCAGGATTTCTAGTGCACTGTCAATTTTTATTTTTAAAAGTTCCATGACAAACATCAATAATTAAATATTCTAGAAAGTATCATGTGACTAAGTGTTCTAAACATGTCAAGTGGAATAAAATCATCTGATGTTTTGTACTCTGTACACTGCCTACAAAAACAGCACAAGGGGAACATGCTGTAAGTTTGTGGTCTAAGGGAGGCAACTCTCAAATCAATTTCATACAGTGTGGTTAGACTCAATACATGTATGAACACTCCTATCAAATTATTGTAATTACTAACTGAGGAAAATGGGCTTTTCATTTAAAATATGTATAAAAATTAGATATGTCAGTGTGAAAATAACATTTGGGTGCAAATGAAACAAGAATAGAATATCATATTGGTAAATTAGAATTAAGGCAATTGGTACTGCAAAGTGGATCTTGTAATGAATTAAGATACTAATTACATAATTAATGATGCTATTTGTTAATTAATTAATGTCTGTGGGGAAAAAAGTCATTAATAACTAGGACATTTTTTTAAGTCCAAGGGCAATTACTCTGATGAAGAAGGTCACTAGAGGAAAGTTAAGCTTGATCTTTGAGTTATTATTAGGTAGGTACACATTAAAAATCTGCTAAATATGTAAATTATTATAATATATATTATTTTACACATGCGATTCAACATTTAATCTATATATTATGTATCTGCTTATTCTACATGAGGCTGAAGTGGATTTCTGTTTTATATCCTTTAGCACTGACTCTTGCTGCCTCTTGTTGATGTATCAGGCACATTATATATTGCATTAGGGATAATGCACATGTTTACATTTCAACTGAGTATTGATGTCTACATATGAAACTTTAAATATCAGGAATGACAGTTTATTAATGTGAAGAATGACTCTTCACTGTGTATTGTCTTCACTTGTGTCAATAATTATATAATATGTTACATGTTTATGCTGGGCCCCAGATTTGGTAATAAATACTACTCTACTCTCTAAGAACATGTTAGAAATCTGCTTATGATCTGATAGTACAGAAAACTGAATAATAAACAGAAATTTTCAAAGGCAATATTTAAACTTTGGTGAAAATAGGTCAACCTACATAAAACTATCACTGAATTAAGTCACCAACATAAAGAGATAAATACCAATTATTATCTCATTATCTACAAACACAGTTAAAAACTATCACTATGACAGAATGATGGAATGACAGAGTACTGGGCAGAAAGGGGTATCATTTTATAACCTGACCAACATAAAAATAGAGCAACAACACTTTCACACGATTTAGCATTGATCTTGATATAAAACCTTAAGCTTTGACAATCACTTACTTTTGATCTTCAGCATACCAATTATAACCACAGTGCAAGATACAGACAAAAAGAGCAAGCCAGAGATAATAAAAATCTGGGTTAGAAATTTCCTTTGAGGGGCCAAATACGACTGTTATCATATCTTTAAGAACATTCTTTTTTGTTTACAGCATGCAAGCATTATTGAAATGACACACTGCCATGAAACAATTTCTCAGCAATCTGGGTCTCCCACATTGCAAGGTTATGTAATGGTAAATATCGCAACCTCATACAAAATAACTCAAACTTGGAAGGAATTAAGACAATTGTTGTTAAGTACCTATATAACTGCAGGTCCTTCATTTTCCATATTTACAACATCTGATACACATCAAAAGAAAATGGATGAAACACAGGTACATATGACAATTCAAGATCTACATGAACACCATCAAACACCATCACACACACTCTCTTAACACTATCATCGCACGGCCAAAATGCAAAGAGATGAAATTTCTGATTATCCAATTTTATGGTGTAAATATCGACTGCATTAAAAGCTTCTTTGTCACAAAACCATTGAAACTTATAAACTCAGAAAACTGTCTGCAGTGAAAACTCAATCTTTAGACATCATCTGTTGTAAAAAAAAAAAAAAAAATTAATAGAAAGAGAAAACGAAGATGGACAGGTCATGCAAGTAATGATCACAAGAAAAGCAAAGCCTTGATGATCATACGAATGGAAGTCGTTGATTGATTTCAGAAATTATATTTGAAAGTAAATATTTTTTACTGCCACAATCTAAAAAAAAAAAAAAAAAAAAAAAACACATCCAAAATATAAACAACCAAAAATAATTCGAAGTAAATATTTTGTTGGAAACCTTGGTTAACCAACTATGAAAACAAAAGCATTTATCACAGAAAGACACACTCGTCTTTCTAAGTACATGTCTTGTCAAAAGATACACTACCACCAAGTTTATGGACTGTTTAATATCAATCAACACTATCTCTCTGTTTACAGAGACCAAACTGCACCACAGGATCACAGAAAACGCCATTGAAATTGACCTGAAATACACATTGTTGAAATATGACTGAAGTTTGATATGTGTGGTCCTTATTTCCACGTTCACAGTTTCAAAGCAATTAAATAAATTTTTCAGCTAGACAACCCCATTATTACATATAATTGTGTTTGAAATTGATGTAAACTGAAATTAGTGGGTAATTGTTCAGTGCCAGAGTCAGTCCACTTGTCAACTGCACTTCTTAATTTGGTTAGTGTATTTAAATAATTCCCTCTTCTTTTATCTTCACATAGAAATGAAATAAAAATGTATTTTAATGAGTAAGTGATAACAAGATTTGACAACAGATGTCAAAAAACAAAATGATCACTTCTCAATCTGGGACAAAGGCCATTTTTTACTTAGAAGTTGCATTCCCACAATCCAGAGGGTGGAGAGAAAATAATTGACCAAATTTGGCTTTCATTACAAAGCTCACAGAGAGAAAATGAACTCCAGAGTGGCTTGATCTGATCCTATCTCTCCTTAGAGATGATACCCCAAGTTGAATAAAAAACATGGCTGTGCTATTGTCATGGTGTCCTGGGTCAATGTAAAAGTCGATTCTATTCAGTGGCTTTTCTATGCATTCTCTCCCCAAGTAATCTGTCAAAATTCAATAGCTGCACAAAAAAATTACCAACTGAATGTAAAATGATGAAACTCAACACACCTGATGCATTGTTATTTTGTCTCTCTGTGTGTTCGAGGTACGAAATTCCTGCATCATTAACATGGGAATATATTTTCTTTTCCTGAGCCATTAAATGTTGTTATTTGAATACTGATAAGTGTCAGGTTGATTGCAGTTTCATAATTAATCATGCATCTCCATCTAAAATTTCTACTTCCCACACATATAATTAATGAAAAACCACAGTGGTATTTCATGTCAGGTCTATATATGCCAGTGTGAATATTAAACACAAAAATTTAAATTTTTCTTTGCCGAATCTCCTTCACAGAGTACATGCTTATGAGAAGCACCATTACACGATTCTGAGCTATGATTTATGTGCGGTACCAAAACTAATTTCTTTTTTGTAGTTGGATATGGTGTATGTTACATAGTACATATCTGGTTAGCGAGCATGGCATGACGTTGACCCAGTATTCATGATCTTGATGACAATTTAAAAAAATGTACAAAGTGGTTGCAGATGAAATGTGACAAATTTGGGTATTTTAATCTTCCATAATCCCCTCCATAAAATATGCTGCTCTTGTTCCTTCAAGCTTCCTACTTTCTCTGACTGTAACAAGCCAATGGCAATATCCCATTAAAAAAATCAGTTCAAAGAGACTTATAACATACAAAAGCTTAATATTTTCATTTCCAATGTTTTTTGCCATTGATATCTCTGCAAATTGTAATGATAGCCATTTCCTCATGAATGTGTTGTAATAAAGTAAACAATGCACATATGAATACAGATAAATATAGTTCATCTATTTTAATGGCCGGGAATTCCAACAGAAATGAAAGTAGAAAGTAAATATAAGAAATAAACTTTGAAAATACATGAGAGCATGAACTGCAATGCTTCACACCGGCGTACTTTTCATAAAGTACTAACACACTTCAAGAAGTATGCTGCCGTGAAGCACTGCAGTTCATACCCTCATGTATTTTCAGAAATGAAATTTATCTCTTAAATGGCAGACAGAAGAGAAGTAGACACAGATTTTATCTTTGCTCTATGGTATAACTCTACTCAAGTATAAATGAGAAAATGGATTTCAAAATGAACAAATGCAGTATGTTTTTAAGGTGACATCCTTGTACCGAAACATGAAAAGTTGAACTACTTTATAATCGTAACCACTATACATATAGTACTACGCAAACTTACAGCCGGGTAAACATTCTGTTAATGGCAAAGATCATACAGATTGTTATGTTGATATTGTCAAACTGAATAGAGAAAATGCTTTAGGTACTTATTTTAGTGGGGTTCATATTTTCAGGCCTCTTGCAATAAAGTTTGAACACTATAAACTACTAGTTAGTGATACTAAATTGTGAATTTCCCTAGTTTTCCATTATCATACACAACAGAGGTATGATTTGGAAACACTCTGATCTGATAATGCTTATTTTCCTGTCTATTTCAAATCATCGCTTCAATATTTCTGAGCTAGTTGTGCAGGCTTGGTTTCTAGGATACCTTAAGAGTCACTAAGTCTGTTTTTCACTGATTCTGGTTGTCTACATATGGGCAGTGACCATTTGGAAGGGGAACCAGTTTATATAGTATGACTAACTTCATTTCCATTGCCTCATCTGTAAATTACACCAGTAATATTTGTTATTTACATTAATCAGAATTCAAACACATGATAACGACAAATAAGACAGTGTCAACGATGACTCTTCACTTTTTTTGGGTTTAAATTCCACGATAATTGTCTGCGAGGAAGGAAATGTAACCTTCATTGCAAAGTCAAACAACGCAATCTGCATATTCAAAATACATTAATTCGAACTGAAATTTTAATATTCACAACATGAAATTTATTGTTCCACAAGTATTCAGAAAACTTGCATTGTGATTATATTTGCCTTTAATCTCTTCAGGTCACAAACCTTGTCAATATATCAAAATGGTGAACCGTACACTCCTGCAATAGTTTCTAAATCATTTATGGTAACGTGATCTATTAACACTCTCTCTATAAATCTCTACAAGAGATGTATCTTAATGTGGCAGCATGACCGGGAACTGAAAAGGAAGCAATACTATATCATAAGAAACTGACAATACTAAGGGAAGCTCTTATACTGTTATGTACAGGACTTAACCCCTTAATGATGCTCAACACACCTACTGCATGATGAAAAGTTTGTAAAGTAATTACAGTTTTGAAATAATTAAGGTTAAAATCTATCAACATTTAAGATTAATTAGAATCATTTAAGAGCTTCAGTGTCTAATACCGCTTGATACCATTCACAATTTCAATGCCAAACAGTCCTGCATTTTCTCCATTATAAATCTTATTAATAACTACTCGTATTATTTTTAGTGGTCACTTTTTTTAGTGTTTAATTGGTTTAAAATATTCAAAAATTTATTTGTCTAAGTTTTTATACACTATATCAGGAAACTGGCTTTCACCATTTCAATTGCTGTCTCAGGTCTGACTAAAAATTGTCAACTTGTTATGCACTGCACAAAGAGATTAATAATAACTTTATATTTTGTTGAGTTACATTTAATTCCTTTATATAACTTTTGTAACTTATCTTGCAATGAGAAAACATTACCAGAAAACATCAACATGAACAACCAGACAACATACTCATGGACAACCAGACAACATCAACATGGACAACCAGACAGCATCAACAAGGACAACCAGACAACATCAACAAGGACAACCAGGGAACATCCTCATGTACAATCAGACAACATCAACATGAACAACCAGGGAACATCCTCATGGACAACCAGACAACATCAACATGAACAACCAGGGAACATCCTCATGGACAACCAGACAACATCAACATGAACAACCAGGGAACATCCTCATGGACAACCAGACAGCATTAACAAAGACAACCAGACAACATCAACATGGACAACCAGACAGCATTAACAAAGACAATCAGACATCAACAAGGACAACCAGAGAACAACATGAACAACCAGGGAACATCCTCATGGACAACCAGACATCAACATGAACAACCAGGGAACATCCTCATGGACAACCAGACAACATCAACATGGACAACCAGACAGCATTAACAAAGACAATCAGACAACATCAACATGGACAATCAGACATCAACATGGACAACCAGAGAAAAACATGAACAACCAGACAACATCCTCATGGACAACCAGACAACATCAACATGGACAACCAGAGAACATCCTATTGGACAACCAGACAACATCAACATGGACAACCAGAGAACATCCTATTGGACAACCAGACAACATCAACATGGACAACTAGAGAATATCCTATTGGACAACCAGACAACATCAACATGGACAACCAGAGAACATCCTATTGGACAACCAGAAGAAACCTATGCAGACCACCATCTATGACCCTTCTTAATCCATTAACATTAGTGAGAAACAACACTAACTTCTGCACTACAATTTGTCATTCAAATTTCTTCATTCTTTCCATATCCACATGGCCAAAGAGTGAGTAGAGAATGGAAATACTTGAATATATGCAATATCTAATATGTTAACCAGACACATTGACATAATCACAGTTACATAATACATGTATGTATAACTACTAGACCTGTCTTAATGGGACTAATGCCCCACCCCTGGCTCATCTATATTGGGGTATATTTGAAATGTTGTACAGATGAAGATCTGAAAGATGTTATTATTCATTTTTCATTTGAATACAAGTCAGTGGGAATATGGGTTAGAATAGGTCCTCAGTACCCCTTGCTTGTAGTAAGAGGTCACTAAATGGGGCGGTTGTTCGGATGAGACAGCAAAAACCGAGCCCCGTGTCCCTGCTCAAAGGTTGTAAGCGCCGAGCATTGCCTAAATTTTGCAGCCTTTCACCAGCAATGGTGATGTCTCCATATGAGTAAAATATTCTTAAGAGGTACGTCAAACAATATACAACCAACCAATCAACTGAATACAAGTTACAGAACAAACTAAATTCCTTGAAATTGATATTTATTAATAATCATGGTGTGATAAAGAGTGTAAAAGTTTTCAAGAGAATTCATGCACTTCATAGTCTCTTAGAAAATGTTTAAACAAAAGCAAGTCCTCTGATGGATGGATGGACAGTCATGCTGATACCAATAGACTCCACAATATACATCCCCCATTTAACATTTTTTGCACAGGTGGGTTTGGGGGTTGGCTTCAGACAATGTTTCTGATTTTAAATCTCACTGAATTACAATTTCTAAGGAAAAGTTGAAAGCACACTAAACAAGAATATTAAGTTAATATAAAACCTTCATTGCTTTAATAATCACCCTTAGTGATCAGTCAAGTTTTATTCCTGGTGTCCAGATAGTTGTGGGTAAAGCACCTGACTGGCAATGCTGCATGAGGTCCTAGGTTAGAATCCTGGTCTTTCTGAGTTCTCTCTACAAATCAATTGCCAATGCAGTTAATACATTTATCATTATGTATGTTTCCAGCTCTCAACAAAGTAAAGTATACTAAATGGGAACTGCTGTTCAACTTAATGACACCTAGTGCTTTTCAACTCATTGGGACCTAGGACTGTTCAACTCAATGGGATTTAACACTGTATAAGACTGTTCAACTGAATAGGGCCTAGTGTTGAATGGGACTTACTCAACAATACTGTGTTTTCGTCTAATACGACAGGGGCAAACGAGTTCAAAACATTTCTGAATGCAAATCAAATGACAGAACACAGCATTGCGTAATGATTTCTAGCCGGTTCTGCCAACAATAAAATTTGTGTGGGAGAACAGTGCATTAAAATTTTTATATAATTTGCAAACAAAATCTGCACACACTATAGTAAATTGTTGTGCGACTTTAAAACATAAAGATGGTAATCAATCTTAAGTCTGTATCTTTTTCCTAAAACTATTCACTTTGCACAGTGCAATTCATTAAGGTAACAGCCTTTAACCTTGAAACAGACGTAGAGGGTCATAAAATGGAAATATGACCATAAAACTGTTATGATTCTACTGTTTGTACATAAACTGTCCTCATCTCCATTAGTTCACAATGAATTCAGAAACCCAGGCTGTGAAAGAGGCTCAAGAAAATGTTGACCCCTGTTCACTTTTAAATAATTTATGTTCAGTAAAGCGGTATCTTAGAAGTCCACACCTAATCAAATATACAAAATATGTAAATGTCCAGCCAGAAATAGATCAGTTTTGCCATGCGGAAATGAAAACCTTTCATCCATTGTCTTATTATGGTTTTTGTGAGGTCAGCCTTGGTAAAATAGTCTAATCAAATATTATAATGAACTTGAATTTTTAATGTGCGATTTAATTGCTTTTCTTATGATGAATTGTTGCGTGTACTTTTGCATTTTTGAAATTGGAAATCCTAATTACCCAAATGTTTTTTGAAGTGGCTTGAAAATAACTATTGTACGATTGTATACAGTAAATGCCTGTCCTTTAATAATTTAGAGAACAGTCAAGTGGTAAACAAGGACTTACTTACTAAGAGGACTGCTGTTCGTGCACATTTACACTCACTTTAGCATGTCTAGCACAAACAGTTTTTTTTATAATTAAGTAATGTTTATTAGGTGGTGCTTCTAAGAAACTTGTAATAAAATTCATGAAATCTTGAGAGTCTTTATGAAACAGCGGTATTTAATTTTACATAAACTTACATTTTTACTATCTTATGATTTCTTTCAAAAGAGTGCTTCGTGAAATAAATTACGCAGAAAAATTCAACACTTCTAAATACATTTGAATTGGAGATGTATCACATAAAGTTCTTATGCACTTGCCTATGATTGCATAATACTACAGGACATTTTTTTTAAAAATGCATTAGATTATGTACATCTATAATACAAATGTAATTAGCAATTGTAATATCGTGTTAACCATCGTCTTGTGTCTATGTTTAAATAGCAGCAAGGAAAGAGATAGCAACGATAATTGTCGTTTAGGCTACACAAAAATTCATTCTTGAAATATTTCTCGACTGACATTGTATATTGAATTTTTTCCAGCAATAGATTTGTAACCTATCATACCGCCTTCACTTACAGAGCAGATATAAATAAAATGAGATTATTGTGTGAATGGAGGCCATCTAACCGATCTCCTGAATAAATGACAAATTTTGATGTATTTTTAGCTCTGGTAGTAAATTCAGATTGGGATCAAATGGTACCAGCAATATTTCGCACTTAATGTGTAGTATATATTGTTTAAACAGCAAGTGTGTGAAATTTGTAGTGGAGCATGTACGTTACAACACGACACATTTCTCTACGATATACACACATCGTACAATGTATTGCCACTGTACTAAAACGTACTTGAGACCTTGACAAAGAGCACTTAGCCATGGACGCCCCAAGACTCTTCAACGACATGGTTATTCATCCTCATGCTTTTGTCTTAAATCTTGTCACGTACACAGCAGCCATGTATAACTGAGAAAGACCTTATGTTGTATTTCATTTCCATGTAGACATGTCACACATCTGACTGCTTTTTATGCCGTCTGAACACTAATTAATACACGAAACTGACAAAAGCACAGACTAATAGAACAGAAGTACAGCACCGACAGTTATTGAAGTAAAAGAAGGGCAAGAGCAAAAAAAAAAATTTCTAATTACAATTTCAAATTTTAAACACTTCAGAAATCAATAGTCTCTACCAAGTAACACAGAAATCTTGACCCACGATTTTTTAGTCGAGCTGTATGATGAAGTATGTGGATATTTGAATGCCTTTCCTTAATTTGAAGGTGGAATATAAGCAATATTCTGATTACAGGTTGTATTGAGTTTGTTTTTAACACTTTAACACATCAAACAAATTCATGGTGGCATCTCTTTAGTGTTTTCAAGGCAACATCACTCTTTCTCACTTTGGCACTCTTCAATTTCCACATAAAGTTGAAACTCTCACTGAGCTGGTTATTTAGGTCTCACCGGCTGATCCCTATTTGACATGACGTAACAAAGGCCACACTCCAGTGAGAACCTTTCCAATCAGGGGTTAGTGTGAATCAAAGCTATGCAGGGGTATACCCAGAGGCTACAGGACTGTAAACTGCACTCAGTTACCCCCCTTGGTGGAAGGGTGGTAAATACTCAATAAAAGACATATAAATTCGTACATAATCAGACAACAATCGTTTCAACAAAGCCATTCAACCGAGAGGTATTAAATGATATCAGTTTTAATTTACATCAATGTAGGAAGCAAGAGGACTTTGTGTTGTATTTTTATTTGATTTCAATCTTCCTGTGATAAGATAAATAAGAAAAAGTGGCTTTAACAAGCTGAGCACACAATGCTACAACTCTGTTAGACCTCCATCTACTGAGAGTTTCCACACAACAGTGGGTTTCATTTCCCTTCTAACTTTTTACTTCTTTGTCGAGATATTTAAATGCACTTCATATATTCTTATTAACTGCTCACTCAATTCACTGCAATTGTTGTTAAATATTAGAAAATAATAGACCTGACTAAACTAAACTCTGTACAAGTTTCACACTATTCCTGGTGAGCATTAATCCGCCAACATTTAGCAGTTTCTGTGTTCTGGAAGAAAAACTTCATGACAGTAATTGTACATTTTATTTGTTCCTACAAAGTTCAAGGGAGTATATATTTGTAGTTTTATTGAATAATTGACCCATTATGGTCAGTCACAGAGATGTCAGTTTAGATACTATAAATTCATTTCACTGCACTCAGTGGGTAAGCACCAACTTTTATGGACCCCTTCAGTCTGTGTATGATATATAAGCTTCAGTGAATATCTAACTATACAAACTCATTATATGAATAAAATTAGTATAGGAAAATAATTGTTCAAGTCTATCATGCTTAAAGGTGTTTTTATTCCCTTTCTTCAAAATCCTATCTGTTGTCAATTTTGGATAGATCAAATTGGTCTCTCCAAAACTTTCCCCACACTGCTACAGTTCTGCAGCTATTGTCAAATTGATTCATTATTATGTAGTACAATTACAATATATGCCCATAGTCATCTACTTTTATCATGAGGCCTATGGACCAGATTTTGCATTTTCCCCATGTAAAACGTTTTTGGTCCCTGTTAATATGACACCACTCTGGTCCCTGCAGGGACCATGGTGTGAACAAAGCTAACCTTACACTACAAGAAGATGCTTGAAAATTGTACCCTTGAAGATATTTAAGGAATCTTTCTATATACATGTATATATGGGGCATGTACAGGTTAATGAACAATTAATTATAACAATGAAGTAAATAACAATCATTCAGAAGTACTAATACTGTTCACACTTCTGCACTGCACACATCTATAATTATATATGAAATACTGATTGCAGACAAGATTTAAATTAACAAAATGAAATATACAATAAAATAACCCAACTGCTTCACACATCTAAGAACAGTGCCAGTTTCAGAGACAGATATTTCAGAAACAGATTTTGATATCAACATAAATATGGGCAGTTGACAGAGGTAAACTATTAAATTAGTGTATGAGAACATGAAAAGAATGTTATTCCCAATACAAGGTGATGAAATGTAAATCAGTAACTCATCATGTTCATTGTTTTTAGAAGGCAGTTAGAGCAGCTACGGCTGTCGACTTGATTCTGATATCAAAATATTACAAATTTGCTCCATGTTGCAGTGATAAATCTTTTAACACTTTCCTACATCAAAATATTTGTTGGACACTGTCCATCCTGTCCTTGTTTACCATCATCTTGATTGAATCTTTATAACATATGACTATTTAGTCCTTACATCTAGCAAAGGTAAAGACTGTATAGCTTATTTCAAATTAATATTTTTTCTTTAAACTAATACATGTATTAAAAACTGTCACTAACACAGATCTCACTCCAACTCAGCTTTTTATCCAAAGCTATAAATCATAAAGTACGAGATCACATGATGTGTCCCACCTTCCTCTTCTGATTCACTTAAAATCTACTATCCCTAATTGAACTGGAATTTCTGAAACATACAGACTTCTGAGAGAGAGGTTGTTCATTAAATGAAGTCTGTATATCATGACAGTTTACAAGTATCCTTTGTATATTTCTACTGTCAACAAAAACCTGAAATGTTTCTGAATTAGTGATCACTATCTGCCAAATTGATAATTTCCAAATTCGTTTAAAATCTTTCTCTTTCTAAGATAGCATCTATGCTTGAGAACGGGTCAGTAGAACTATAGCTTTATTTGAAATTTATTTTTGTGTCTCTTTGAATCATCAACACAAATACACTCATCAGTCAAATATATGGAAGCTGTTCAAAGAGGAATAACTCCAGCATCAAATACACATCTGTTTAAGTCTATAGACAGTTTGCTATACAACTGCTTGTAACATGTTGATAGTAAAAGCAGATCGAACTACAATACATTGCATCATTATGGAACCTTGGGGGAAATACACACACACACATACAAGGATGAGTTGATAGAGATATTGAAATTTTCATCAATTCTCTTAGATCTCAACCATTTATCAAATAAATCTTCCTTTTTCTGTTGCAATTAAATTCTCATACATTTGATTGTAAAACATTTTGTACCTTTTGAACTTAAGTCTATACGCTTTGGGTACTAATTCATAAACATTTAAGATCACAGATCTGACCTCATTGGTCTGAAACCTCAGCTATGACCAGGACTAGTCTAAGTACACCTCATCCACTTTGCAACATATTTTCTGTTACTTTCTCAAATTGAGGAAAATATTTATCTATTGGTTTTTCTGGAAATTTTGGAATTAATATTTTTAGCTGCATTGATGTCTGTTCTGACATATGTAAAGGTTCACTTTCACTTAATTTCTCCAATTCAGATTCTATTTTTTTTCTCTCTTTCTCTCTATGCTCCTTCATTTTCAGTATATTTCATCATAAATTTTTATTTTTTCCAGCTCAAATTGTATTTTTTGTTCTTTCTAATTAAAAAAAAAAACACACACCAAAAACCAACCTCTGATTAAAACTCCAATTCTGTCATTTTTAAAGGTTCAATAATTTGTTCTAAAAAAATCATGTCTCAAAAATTCCTTCCTATAAAGGTTTTTGTACAACCCTTGTTTTACAGACCCTAAAGTGTGCTACTACACCTCCAAAGCATTTCTTTTCGTTCCATTCAGTTCCATGTAGCACGCTTCAGGGTCTGTAACATCTATCCTGAAGTGTCCACCGAATGCAATCAACTCATCCTTTGTTAAAGCATCAAAAACCTGAACAGTCAGCCAGTCAAGATTCTGCAAAATGCAATAATTATTTATCTTTATCACAGACTTGTAAAGAAAGACATCATAATCACCAATTAGTTGTCATCTTTAATTGGCTGTTCTATTTTCAGTTCATGAAAATCAACATTGCTTTAATATCATGAGGGATTGTTATCAATGGTTCATACTTTAATTTAGCACTAAATTACTTAAGGACCCTTTTTCCTCAGGATGGCTCATATTATGTTAAATTCTGCAGAGTTTTAAGTTACAGTTTATTTATATTAACAGTACGATCTAGTTTGCCAATACAACCTATCATTGGGTCAAATACTGTATGACGTGGTTCATACCAATTGTTTGGCCGTTCTTGGCACTGATTTTGACTACAGATTACTCTGTATACCTTATTAAGACATAGGACTCAAAGGGGGTGGGGGAGGGGTGGGGGTGGGTGACCGGTCGACACAAGGTGCTTACTCCTCTTCGGTACCTGATCCCACCTCTGGTGTGTCCAGAGGTCAGTGTTTGCCCAGCCAACTCTTTATTTTGTATTCCTTATAGAAGTTATGAAATTGATCACTATTCGTTATCTTCATCTTTAATCAATATCCTAGGAAAATTCTGTTTCTAGGAAGTACACAGTTTGAATACTGTTCTAAAACAAGTAAAATAGAATGTCTTTTCCAGATTATCAAAACCTATGTAACATGTGTCAATACACAATATCTAGTACACATGTACTACACAACATAAAACATGGATAACTTGGATCAGGGCTCAACATTAACTTTTTTTCCTACTTGTCCATTCGGACAAGAGACAAAGATATTTACTTGTCTGAACTTCAACTTCACTTGTCCGAATTTTTTTTTAAAAAGGATATAATATCGTCAACTTGAAAACTGTATTTAATTTACTTAATATATAGTCTATTTTTATACCTGCTTGATTGATTTTTTTTTAATCTTATTCTCTTGATAAAAACAACAAACGCATAAAACAAAATTTTATCTACACTTCCCATCTTGAATCAATGACTTCGTAAGATCCATGGATGCATTCTCTCACCAGAGGGCGCGCTACGTTGTGGAGCGTAGCGTAACACTCTCTGGTAAGAGATTGCAATGGGTGATTGAAAGTAGTAAGCAATAAGTGAACACCAATCCCGATTGAGTTTGACTCAGCTAGTTTACATAGCGATCGAAGTTCATTTTCCATGCATTATACATGTACTTCCGACTCTCAACTACCGATAAACTTTTCACAAAATTGTTTGGAGACTTCTTTACATAAAAAAGCACTTGTCCAATCGGACAAGTGCCCATCAATATTCACTTGTCCGAAATGTTTTTCCACTGATACCGGACAAGCGGACAAGTGTAAATGTTGACCTCTGTGGATGTTTCAATAGCTGTCAATACACAATATCTAGTACACATGTACTACACAACATAAAACATGGATAACTTGGATGTTTCAATAACTGGAGGAATTCGAATCATCTGAGAAGTACAGAAAGACAAAGAAGGTTACCTACTGTATATTGTTACAATGACAAATTGATCATTGATAAATATACTGAACATTTGTGGATTTAGATTATCATTCACCAAATTCACAATCAAGTTTTCAATAAGTGAAGCATCATTATTGAAGATAAGATTATCAAAAAAATTTGTTAAAAACTCAGTGCAACACAGAAAGTCTTCTTTCCTCAATAAATAAATACACGTGGAATCAGCTGACAGGGATTTTTTAAGGGTCTGTAGAGGACCAAATTTGGCCCCATTCCCAATGCTAAAGAGGTGTTTTTCCCAAAATGATGCCTAAAAATTCCCAAATGATGGATGCTTTGATGAGAATATGCCATGAGGCGCCATCCAACCTTGGTGTCACTGTTGCAAAACATTTTTGACAGTTTTTTTCTCTGCCAAAGACTGGAAATTAAAGCTTGTTTAAGTCACATTGATAATAAAATATCAAATGGTTAACTCTTATTTATTTGTATGAAACAAATTTCCCAATTTCAATCAAATATCGTTATTTTTCCCAAACTTGAAGGCCCTGGACCCTGGACTCAAGGGGTAAAAAATTCCTGGCTGATCTTCCAATCACAGGTAGTCATGGATACAATGAATAATATATAATTATATTATTATATTCTAATTATGCCAGTAAGTTACATGTCATTAACTTTAAGTAAGTAAGTCATGAGTCACATGATTTGCTCTTCATCAGCTGAAAAAAGATTAGTATTACCTGTAATGCTTCAGGTAAGTTAATGACAAAATATTTATTTACACTTTTTCAGTAGTTAAATGACTTTATTACAGATTTTCGAGTTGTCCGATTATAGCTAGCAAAGCTCGCGTCACGAAGCCTTGCTCCAATGATTACACACATTAAGTCACATGATTTGCTCTTCATAAGCGTATCAGGTGATTCCCCCCCTCCCCCCCCCCACACACACAAACTTTACGTTTCATTTGAGGGAGGGGATGGTGTGTTATAGTGGGTGAAGCTCCAATGATTACACATGCGAGTCACGTGATTTGCTCTTCATCAGCGTATCATGTGATCCCCCCCCCCCCCCCCACATGTTCACAAACTTTACGTTTCATTTGAGGGAGGGGATGGTGTGTTATAGTGGGCGAAGATCCAATGATTACACAAGCGAGTCACGTGATTTGCTCTTCATCAGCTGAAAAATGATGGGGACTACCAATAATGCTTCCCGAAAAAATGTCACCATCACTGCGGTATATACTTCATCGAAAACCCCGTAAATAAAATAAATGAATTGTTTGGAAAGTACAACAATCGTTTTTAAATTCCAGACAAGCTTTCTCCTACCTTCGTACATTTTGTTATTGCTTGGTTTGAAAGAAAAACACTTACACCGCAGCTGATATGACATGTATCACAACGCACTGTTTACATCGACTGTGTTGTTTCCTGCGTTAAATGAATAGGCGGATTTAAAAATGTCTATAGTTGTGTTGCAAAGTGTTAAGGTGTTTCGGAAAATTATTCTACAAATAGATCATGATTAATACGATGCTATTGCTGTTTAAATGGCCCTAACACTGACAAATGAAGCATCACTTGAATTAGGTCGCCGCCTCGCCATTCGATGCCACCAGCTGGTGTCGCTGAATTCCCACTTTTCAATAAGGAGTCCGCTCTGACTCTCCCCTGCACATGTCACAATATAAAAGCGGGAGTACGAGTCAGAGGAATCTCGGATTACTGTGGGGGTATCTATGGGCCTTGGGGGCATTTCTGGACTGGGGTTCTATGGGGTCTTCTATTTACCTCTAAAGAAATTCTGCTGGTGAGTTACTGTACAGGAGTCGGCAGTGTAAAGGTCTACAATGTAAAGAACAACACTCGCGAATCTCAGTGTTGGTTGTTTACATTGTAGACCTGCCGACTCCCAAGTTAAATTGTTATTAAACTTTAAAAGTATATGTCATCTATTATGCCAGCATTACCTTCATCAACTACCCACGTCACAGGACTGAATAAACTCACTGATTCAACTTCCACTGTTTTTGAGGGAATGGATGCTGTTTGACGTTTTACATCGGCATTTCCCATTTCCCTCTTCCTTCCATTTCCGACGACATTTTCTTCCTTCTACCCAGGAGAGTCATGCGCATTACACTAATGCGCAGAGGCACTTACCTGTGAAGGATGCGAACGCATTTCATGAAATTTGTTGGATTTATATAGAAAGCAAGGCCAGGCCGAGTATGTGCTGTGTGATGCACAGATACAGCAGAAATATAATTGAAGTCTAAAAAAGGCAAGTTCAGTTTGCTTTGAATTAATTTTTCTTCAGCTCTATTCTGTAATACGAGAAGCGTGCGTATTTGGAGTTTGAACCCGTGTACGCCACCGACCACCAACGCACGACCTTTGGGTTAAGTGGAGCGAAAATATACTCTACCCTTAATATAGATGCAATGATTTTTATATAATTTGTATTGACTAGTATAATACATAATTACAACACATTTAACAGACATGTAATGCGATTGCACAATGATAAATTATTGTCACAGTACAGAATGTTATGAGTCATAATTCAATTTGTTTTGATCAGACTTGCATTTGACACCAAAGTTGATACGGTCTGTAATTGGGTCATTATCTTGTGAACAATTGTTGTTGGGTTATGAATCTGCAGAATTAGTTATTTTTGCAAATATTTACTACAAGTATGTGGAAAGGTGTAAAACCAGCACCTATTTCTTCGAATCACATCATTAAAATGCATTTCATTTTGGGGGAATTGGCTGTGTTTATAAATATAAATGCCAGTTTAGCAGGGTTGGAATGAGCCAATCACAGGGTTTATGCTACATATACACTCAAAAGTTGCCAGCCCTGTTCAAAATCTAGTGCCAGTCATGATTTTCAGTTTTGTGAAACATGTACATGTTTATTATTTTACACAAATGATTTACTGATAAAGCCTTTTTGTGACATTTGTTATTGTACACTGGCTGCTAAAATTAGCCCAACCACTGGGTTGTGGTATGAAATTTTGTCTCTGCCCACCTGAGAAATAGATTGTCTTGGGTAGCTGGGCAGGCTGTAATTTCCAACCCAGGTTTAGTTTGAATGGGATAATTAGTAGTATAGATCAAACAATTCTTCTGCAGTAAACCAAGGTCAGAGTTCAAGCTAGTGTGCCACCAGTGGTCTGTCAAGTTGTGGTATTCAACACAAAACCTTACTACAAATTAAAAAAAAAGTATTCAAATGCATTTATTATTTTGTAACAGGAAGGGAGAAAATGCAACGGACCAGACCGGGATTCGAACCCGGGCCCCCTGAATCTCTAGTCAGGTGCTCTACCAACTGAGCTATCTGGCTACCGGCGATCGAACCCGGCTGACCGCTACATTCCTCCCTCAAATGTCTTCACACCCTGAAGACATCAACCCAGGATCTTTATCGCCTGGCAGGCATTTTCACTTGTCAGTTCCAGGGCCTGGTCTACGGCACCAAATGTAACAGGAAGGGAGAAAATGCAATGGACCAGACCGGGATTCGAACCCGGGCCCCCTTAATCTCTAGTCAGGTGCTCTACCAACTGAGCTATCTGGCCACCGGCGATCTAACCCGGCTGACCACTACAATTTACAAAATAATGTAGGATGATTTATACTCAGTTCAATTTGCTGATACATTGCAGATGCTGTTACATTAGCAGCATGTCTACTGGTACCTGCTTCCACTGTGGCACACATGTATCTAGTAGTCCATCCCAGTCTGTCTCCTTGGGTTCCTTGGACACAGAATGGACAGATGTATTATTGGCCTTGTTTCCAGAAGATAAAGCTTACCACAGTGCTGATGAGGAGTGCTTCTGTAACAGGTAAATTTAGGCATTGTGACCTACATGTTGATTTGAAGTATTTTTTTTGAAAACATACATACAAAATGTATAATGTAATTGATTCATAGATAAGTGATTAAAAAGTGATTATTTTTTTTATTGCCCCCATAATCAGAGATTCGGGGGCATATACATGTAGTTTATAGCTCACATAAGCTGAATGCTCGAGTGAGATTTTCTGATCACTTTTTGTCCAGCATCTGTAAACTTTTAATAAATTTTTTTTACTTCTTCTCAAGAACCAAAGAACTACAGGGCTAATTTCAGCCAAACTTGCCACAAAGCATGCTTGGGTAAAGAGGATTCAAGTTTGTTCAAATGAAGGCCCATGCTTTTTCCAAAGGGGAGTTCAGGTAGTGCAAGTTTGTTCAATACGGAAGTTCCGAGTTCCCCAAGAGTTATTTCCCTTTGTCGAACTCTTCCGTAAATTATGACGTAAAATATGATGACAATGGGTACATTTGCTAATTACTATCGTGGTATTATTTCTTAAAAGATGATATCCAGAGTTTCTGAGACCATCCTATTTCAGAGAAAAGGCAACTTTAGTGAGTTTATGAGTATTGAATAACAAAATGGCTCAAACTAATATTGTTAATTGTCATCTTTCTTTGATAAAAGCGTCACTCATGTAGAAGAGGAAACGAATAATGATTCAATAGCCAATTTGATGATCTTATTCAAACAAATTATGCTTGATATGGCCAAAATATGCATACCATTGATTGATATAAACAAAAGTTATGCTTTTATTACATTAATCGTATGTAATTGTTATGTACAATGCCAGTCTACGATATAATGTATACCTTGTGTACCCACCATATGTCATAAAATGCGAAAGAGTTCGACAAAGGGAAATAACTTTTGGGTAACTCGGAACTTGCGTATTCAGGGGCCATGATACAAGATGCAATATATTTTATTGATCAATCAAGGGCCCCGGAAGGCATTGTTAACAAAAAGAAGTATAATTTAAACGTTATTTCACATAGAAATTCAACAATATAGCTTATTATTATATACTTTCAATTTCATCTCTTCTTTTTTTCTTTAAAAGTTTGCAGGCATATATCACACAATATATGCCTGGAAACATTCTGGCCCACAAACATTACGTCACAATCAATACACAAGCAAATTACTACGCTGTTAATTTAAAAAAATTTCATGTTTTTCATCTTTTACTCAGTTAAACCAATAAAGAAATTGTTAAAAATAAATGTTCTAAATGAAATTGAAAGTATATAAATTTTTTTGTTGCGGACAGACCTACGCGCCAAAAAAAGTCGGTCGTCATATTTTCCCATACAAAGTCTATTTAACCTATAATTGTATATAATCATAAACAGGTATCATTGTCTCTATAATTAGAGTTCATGATGAAATATGATCATTGTACTTATGTGTAAAAGTAGATTTTAACAACAAAAAGATAAACTTCCAAAAACCTGCATGCACATGAAAATACGTATGTTTATACATTGGTTCTTTAACTGTTTTCAAAAATAAATTTTCCAAGTAAACATAAAAGTTCTATACTTTCATTATTCAAGATCCATATTAGTTTCTCATTAGACATCAAAACAGAGAAATTTGAGTTGATTCTTGAGATGGTTTCCATTAATTGTAACCTCTCATTGTTATATTTTGAACAAACAAACAAGAAATGATGTTTATCTTCAACCTCCTGCGTATCACATTGGAAGCATACTCTTAACTCAGGGGGGAAGTCCTGTATATCTTCTCTTTTCAATATTTACTTGATGTGCAGAAATGCGGAGTTTAGTTATCTCTTCTTCTGATCAAAGTTATTAACAATAGAGAGGTAGTGTCTCTTCCAAAGTTGTTTTTGAAGGTAGCATAAGTTCTTTGTTTGCCATTGTTTTGCTGCTTCTTTTCTTTCACCGATAGGTTTATAAAGTAATGTCTTATAATATTTGACAACTTCATAACACATATGTAGGAGATCAAAGTCAGATATGGGAATATACAGGAAATTAAAACATTCTTTTCAAGATTAGCAGGACCACACTAAATCATATCAAAATGCAATTGTTCCTAAGTTGTTTTGATTAATTTTTTTTATGCCCCTTTGACTGAAGTCGGGTGGTATATTGTTTTTGTCCTGTCACTCTGAAACTTGACCTTTGCTCATAATTTTTGCATGGTGAGTGATAGGGCTCTCATATTTCATGTTTTCATTTATTGAGACAAGACCTTTCTTTCAATTGCATCAAAGTTTTTGACCTTGTGACCTTGACTTTTGAGTTTAACCTACTTTTATGAAAAACATATCCTGGGCAATATCGCAGGAGCTATGTAATGTAGGGCTTTCACAACTTCAGCATTTAGATTTACAGAAATGTGAAAAATAAAATATATTTCAAATACAGGTGCAAGCTGGCCATTCTTCATGCTTCCAAACAGCAGCAAGCATCGATGGATGCAGTAAAAAGTTTAGCAGCATTAGCCAAGACACAAGATACATCATCCAATCTCCTATCACGAAATGTCATGTCATCTGCTATAAAGGTAATAAAGGTCAATGGTAGAAATACCAGGTAATTTGCATCAGGAACATTTGACAGATTTTTCTCTAAAAAGTAGTTTTAAAATGTTGTCACACTATTTTTTGCAATTATGATTTATCAAATGCAAATTTTGACAATTTGATTTTCTGCTAACAACTTCAACATTTCTAAATTGTCCAATTTAGCCAATGTTTGGCTCATGAATTCCTGGAGAGAAGACTGCCTTTAAAACTATTAGTTTTCCCTTGCCTGACTCAATGGAAATGGGTAGATAGGCAGAATCTTTTTCTTTTCTTGAAGTTAGCCTACTGTACAATCATTTGTTACTTAATGTGTGTCTAAGAAACTAAGGCACAGAAAAATCTACAATTTTAGATTCTGTATAGAATCAGTGAAAAATATTGTGATATTAAAATTTAGGTCAGGGAAATTTAGTTCAACTGGTCGTGCTAGTGCAAGCTAACAACTTTTTGATTTTAGCTGGATTCAGTATGAATGTTTTTAGTGTAATGATTTCATCAATAGTTATCAGATACCAGTATAACATATTTTTTGGATAGATATACATGTACACCAAGTAATGCAAATAAAAATCTGTAATGTTAGATAATGTTGTTGTAGCATTTAACAGAGATGATGGTGTCATGCTGACTAAACTCAAACAATTGTACAGGATTAGATGAGAATCATCTCTGTTAAATAATTACTCAGCAACAACTTATTTACTGATTTTTCTGTTTACACAGGATATTGAGCAGGAATGGTTTTTCCTAAGCTTCAACAGACGAGAAAGTTCTTTGATGTGGCAGGGCTCAAAGAAAGGGAAGAAGTTCATTAACAGAAATAACTACACTACCCGCTCCTTCCATCAATACTGTACAGGTATAGGCAATACACAAAGGTATCACACAGGTATAGGCAATCACACAGATATAGGCAATCACACAGGTATCACACAGATATAGGCAATCACACAGGTATCACACAGATATAGGCAATCACACAGGTATAGGCAATCACACAGGTATAGGCAATCACACAGGTATAGGCAATCACACAGGTATAAGCAATACACACAGGTATAGGCAATCACACAGATATAGGCAATCACACAGTATCACACAAATATAGACAATCACACAGGTATCACACAGATATAGGCAATCACACAGGTATCACACAGGTATAGGCAATCACACAGGTATAGGCAATCACACAGGTATCACACAGATATAGGCAATCACACAGGTATCACACAGATATAGGCAATCACACAGGTGTAGGCAATCACACAGGTATAGGCAATACACACAGGTATCACACAGGTATAGGGAATCACACAGATATAGGCAATCACACAGGTATAGGCAATCACACAGATATAGGCAATCACACAGATATAGGCAATCACATAGTCTCACACAGATATAGTCAATCACACAGGTATCACAAAGATATAGGCTATCACACAGGTATAGGCAATCACACAGGTATAGGCAATCACACAGGTATAGGCAATACACACAGGTATCACACAGGTATAGGCAATCACACAGATATAGGCAATCACACAGGTATAGGCAATCACACAGGTATCACACAGGTATAGGCAATCACACAGATATAGGCAATCACACAGTATCACACAGATATAGACAATCACGCAGGTATCACACAGACATAGGCAATCACACAGGTATAGGCAATCACACAGGTATCACACAGATATAGGCAATCACACAGTATCACACAGATATAGGCAATCACACAGGTATCACACAGATATAGGCAATCACACAGGTATAGACAATACACACAGGTATCACACAGATATAGGCAATCACATAGGTATCACACAGGTATAGGCAATCACACAGGTATAGGCAATCACACAGGTATCACACAGATATAGGCAATCACACAGGTATAGGCAATCACACAGGTATCACACAGATATAGGAAATCACACAGGTATCACACAGATATAGGCAATCACACAGGTATCACACAGATATAGGCAATCACACAGGTGTAGGCAATCACACAGGTATAGGCAATACACACAGGTATCACACAGGTATAGGGAATCACACAGATATAGGCAATCACACAGGTATAGGCAATCACACAGATATAGGCAATCACACAGTATCACACAGATATAGTCAATCACACAGGTATCACAAAGATATAGGCTATCACACAGGTATAGGCAATCACACAGGTATAGGCAATACACACAGGTATCACACAGGTATAGGCAATCACACAGATATAGGCAATCACACAGGTATCACACAGGTATAGGCAATCACACAGGTATCACACAGGTATAGGCAATCACACAGATATAGGCAATCACACAGTATCACACAGATATAGACAATCACACAGGTATCACACAGACATAGGCAATCACACAGGTATAGGCAATCACACAGGTATAGGCAATCACACAGGTATCACACAGATATAGGCAATCACACAGTATCACACAGATATAGGCAATCACACAGGTATAGACAATACACACAGGTATCACACAGATATAGGCAATCACATAGGTATCACACAGGTATAGGCAATCACACAGGTATAGGCAATCACACAGGTATAGGCAATCACACAGGTATCACACAGATATAGGCAATCACACAGGTATAGGCAATCACACAGGTATCACACAGATATAGGAAATCACACAGGTATCACACAGGTATAGGCAATCACACAGGTATAGGCAATCACACAGGTATAGGCAATACACACAGGTATCACACAGGTATAGGCAATCACACAGATATAGGCAATCACACAGGTATCACACAGGTATAGGCAATCACACAGATATAGGCAATCACACAGTATCACACAGATATAGGCAATCACACAGGTATCACACAGGTATAGGCAATCACACAGGTATAGGCAATCACACAGGTATAGGTAATCACACAGGTATCACACAGGTATAGGCAATCACACAGGTATCACACAGATATAGACAATCACACAGGTATCACACAGGTATAGGCATCACACAGGTATCACACAGGTATAGGCATCACACAGGTATAGGCATCACACAGGTATAGGCAATACACACAGATATAGGCAATCACACAGTATCACACAAATATAGACAATCACACAGGTATCATACAGATATAGGCAATCACACAGGTATCACACAGGTATAGGCATCACACAGGTATAGGCAATCACACAGGTATCACACAGATATAGGCAATCACACAGATATAGGCAATACACACAGGTATCACACAGATATAGGAAATCACACAGGTATCACACAAGTATAGGCAATCACACAGGTATAGGCAATCACACATGTATCAAACAGATATAGGCAATCACACAAGTATCACACAGGTACAGGCAATCACACAGGTATCACACAGATATAGGCAATCACACAGGTATAGGCAATACACACAAGCATGAACACATAGATATATCACACAGGTACAGACATTATAGACAGATATTACACAGGTACAGACATTATAGACAGATGTTGCACAGGTACAGACATTATAGACAGATATCACACAGGTACAGACATTATAGACAGATATCACACAGGTACAGACATTAGAGACAGATATCACACAGGTACAGACATTATTATAGGATTAAACATTCTTTTTGAAGAATTTATCAATGTGTAAACTCCGAACATTTTACTCACAAACTGAATAAAAGTGCAAAGCACTTTTATGTTAAGTTTGTGAGTAAAATGTCCGGAGTAATTCTTCAAAAAGAATGTTTGATTCTTATAATTCCAATTCATTCATTTTATTAACAATTGCAAAAATTTTAATACTTTCCCTGCACTATGTTATTTGTTTTCAGGCATGTATGAATACATCGCGTTTTCGGATTTATTGATGTATAAACTCTTGTTCAGCTTTATTTTTGTCCAATCAAAACAATTGTAATAAATAACATTGGAATTATAGACATATATCACACAGGTACAGACATTATAGACAGATATCACACAGGTACAGACATTACATACAGATATTACACAGGTGCAAACCTTACTTGCAGATATGACGAAGGTATAGATTGAAGTACAGACTTTTTATTCCCTTTACCAACATGCACAACATCCATCATATAGTCCTGGTGAACTGTTTTTTATTGGCCATTGACATAAACTTTGACAACTTGTATGGCCGAAATCTCTGAATTTTCTTAATGATTTATTAAGCCTCTGTTATCATGCTAACATTTATTGTAAAGGAGGCTAAGAACATGAAGCACTTTATTTCACCTATACACTCTATCAGCTTTTGAGACAATTTTGAAATGTATGTTGTAGACAAAGATGAAAGTGACACAGCTGAAGATGATGATCAAATCACCAGAGAAGAGGAAGACAGAGAAAACACAGATTTTCCCAACGAATCTAATGACGTAGAGAGCGAGCAAGAATCTAATGGCATAGAGAGCGAGCAAACTTTGGTATGGATTTGCTGTGTTTGTAATGCTTCATTCAGCATGAAGAAGCTATTGCTACACCACATTCGTAAATTACACAACCTCAGGGGGGATGATGCAGAAATTGTGGCAAAACGGGATTTTGCTCATGATTCCAGTGGATCATCAACTTCAAAGAGAATCAGAATGGGTGAGGATGTGAACAGAGAGGAAAGCGAAGGAGGAGATGATGGCAAGCAGTGGAAATGTTTGGAGTGTGGAAAAATTTACATGTACAAAAGCAATGTCAAATGCCATTTGAAGAAAGAACATAATGTAACCTTGGCTGAATCTCCACAATACACAGCAAAGGCAACTTCTGAGGAAGTCGCAGCAGCTATAGTTAAAGGGAAAGAGAACTGCCAGTTCATGTGTAAGAAATGTGGAAAAGTTTACGCACTAAAGTCCTCTGTGGTACGCCACTTAAAGTCTTACCATCATGTTGGAAGTAAAAGTACTCAAAAGTTCTTTTCAATTAAAAATGCGGATCCTGAAGAAAATAAAACAAATAGACTAAACCAGCCACCTGTTATCCCCAACATGAAGAGGAAATCCACAGTGAAAGCTGAGAGGGTATGGAGATGTAAGATTTGTCAAATATCATTTCAAGATCAGAAATCCATTGAGGAGCACATGTCTAAAGTACATGAAATGAGAATCAGCAAGTCTAGAGCTTACATGGATGTTCCATTATCTGATGATGAAGACAATCTCCAAAGTGAAAGTGGTGATGATGAATCATCAGGACCTCCAAATATTTCTCATGGCATGCATTTAGATGAAGACTGTGTAATGAACGATGATCCTAATTCTATGAAAACAAAGTTGAAACAGTGGGGGTGTATGAAATGTGGAGGAGAATTTTGTCACAAGAAGGATGCTCTGAGACATCTTCGTGTTCGTCATTATTTGTCAGAACAAAAACGGTATACATACTTGAAAAAACTTGATGCAGATGAAAACATGCCTGAACTGGAGAAGGAAACTCTATCGCTTGCCAAAAAAGCCATATTTCCTTCTGAAAAAGTTAAGAAATGGCACTGCACAAAATGTGGTAGTGAGTATAACCACAAGTCAGATGCTTACCGTCATCTGCTGCTTCAACATAAAATTAAGTGTGACAAAGAGGAGTTTATCATAGCGTCTGTGTCAGACAAACAGAACTCGGAGAATGATGGAGATGACGAATCCAGTGCTGAAGGGCAGGCTCGTGAAACGGAAGTCTTTGATACTGAAGTTGAGGGAGAGAAAACAATTTGGGGATGTCAAAGTTGCAAGAAGATCTTCACAGAGAAATTCATGGCAGAGGATCATATGAGGACACACCATAATCTCTCTCTGACCGAGTCCGGGGAGGAAGGAAGAAATATCTTAGTTCAGAGTCAGCATAGCAAACAAATTAAATGGAAAAAGAATATAGAGGAAGACGTTGAGATTGATGTTGAAAGTACAGAAGAGAAAGTCCAAAACACAGAAGAGAAAGCCCAAAAAGAGTGGTTCTGCAAACTCTGTGACAAGAGTTATTATCGGCGATCTGATGGAGCTAGGCATTGCAGGAATATCCATGGCGTCACCTATGATGAAGGCAAACTTCTGGTTATGCATATTTCTGAAATGTCTGAAGATAAACTAGACACAAAAGTGGAAAAAAGTAACAAATCAGAAGAGGAAGGTACACAACATCCATGGAAATGTATAAAATGCCACAAGCAGTTTGAAACGAAGCCTGATATTCAACGTCATCTGACTGATATACATTACATTACTGACCAAGATCATGACTTTTTTATTGAAAGGAATAAGAACTACATTACAAAATGGATGTGCATTAAATGTGGACAAAGATTTTTTCACCGCTTTGATACTTCTAGACACATTAATTTGACACATGATGTTGTGTGGGAGAAAACCAAAGACTTTGTACAGTTTCTTGATGACTGTGATTCAAGCTTTTTAGTGGCCCAGGAGAGAGATGATTCCAAGCCATATGTGTGCTTGATTTGCCAAAAACTCTTTTGTTCAAAGAAACATTTAATGACTCATCTACAGAAATTTCACAATGCAAAAATTGATGCTGAAAATTTTGGAAAGCATGTGTTAAGTTTTCGCAAAGTTCATTCAAGGAACTGGGATTGCATATCTCCTGAAGACGCTGATAACATAAAACAAAATGTACCGCTGTCACTTTTGAGTGCATACATAATGGAGGAAAACACTGAGGCTAGAATAGAAGATTCATTTAATGTAGATGACATAGATGTGAAGGCCTTACATGGAGAAGGGCCATATTCCGAAGAAAATTGGGCAAAGATTATAGGAACAAGCTATGAAAGTACATGCAATAAGTCCACTTCCTACAGACCAAAGAACAACATAGAAAACAAACGATTTATCTGCATGCTTTGTAACCTGAGATACTACAAAATGAAGGAGGCCCAGAGACACATGTATTTGAAGCACAAAATAAGCTATATAGAGGCTGTGAATTACATTACTGAGAACAAAGATGTGGTGTTTGATCAAGATGCTGAATTACCAGGGGAAAGAACTCCTAAACGACGAAAAATCAGGGAGAGCAACAGCCATGTTTTCTTCTGCACACTTTGCATGAAGGCTGCCATTCATTTTCAGTCCAGCCAGCATCATGTTATCCAGTACCACAAGGAAAAGAAAGAAAATGTCCACAAAAAGATTTGTAGATCACAAAATGTGGAGGTATTGAAACTAGGAAATGAGGACAAAATGAATTTTGTTTGTATGCTTTGTTGTGTTACATTCAGAAGCAGAATTGATGGTTTCAAGCACATTGCTAAGGAACACCCAATGGTACCTCATGATGAAATATCAAAGTTTTTATTTCCAAAGGGAGACAAGATGAAAACTTGTGTTATAAAGTTTGATAGGCTGAGTGGACTCATCAAGATTTTTAGTGTTACAACAAAAGATATTTTGAATGATGTAAAATTTTCTGAGGAGGTCAGCAACATCAAAGAGGAGGATGGGTCCGATTCAGAAGAGGATAAGAAAAAAGCAATTAAGATGGAGAAAGAAGATGAGAAAGACATTCTGAGAGAGTGTGAGAATGTGGAAGATGCCTTAGCAATCTTATTGACAAATATGAGCAACCCAGAGAGTTTTCAGAAGTTTGCATATAATGATTTTTACTACATATTTTCCATTCCTGCCAAATCTCAGAAGAGTGTTCCTGTTAGTGAGGTTATTCATATTTCTTGTCCAAACTGTCCCCGAGAATTCATCAATCAACATGCCCTTCGCAAGCACTTGTTGTCCTGTTGTGTTCCAAATCAGAATGCTTGGGAATGTCTGAATTGCAGGAAAAGCTTCAAATCTGTTGGTGCTTTGGTGAATCATATTCAGAAGATGTATGGAATTCAAGGCACAGATGTGTTGAACTTCATGCGATCAAGAGAAATTCTTATAGCACCAGAAAATGGGGCAGAGATTCCAATTGATGGCAGAAATGAACAAGATATTGATTCTATATACCATTCAAAGGCAGTCGAAGAAAATGTTGGAGAGGATGAAAATACTAATGAATTTGATCCAAGCACTGATGAGAGAGACTCGAGGAAACTGTGTTTTGTGTGTGGACATAGGTGTACAGATAGGAAGGATCTGTTTAAGCATTGTGAGGAGGTCCATTTCATCACTGGTCACAATAACAGATTCACAGAATGCATGCAATGTGTGTCCTATTTCAAATCAAGAAAGGACATTATGAATCATCTGCAGAATGTCCATGGTGTTAAATGTCCAAGGCTCTGTGAAAAAAAACATGTTTGTGTCATTTGTGAAGGGAAATTTGATGACAATGTTCAGCTTGCCAAACATGTTAAGACACATGGCAACCAATTTTCCTGCAAACACTGTAACAAGAAGTTTGGAAGCTATTCAAAAATGTCAACCCATTTGAAAATACACACAGAAAAATTTCCCAAAAAGCCAGTCATTTGTGGCATTTGTAACTTATCTGTTCCTGGAGAGTCCTATCTTGGACATCTAATTGTTCACTACGACAGAAAATATGGACCATGGAAATGTCTCGTGTGTGAAAAAGACTTTCATCTTCGAAGAAATTTGAGAGAACATCTGAAAGGAGAACATAAAACATTTATTTGTGAGAAATGTGGGAGGACCTTCAATTGCATGTACACATTCAAGCGACATGATTCTATGCACAAAAGTCAGATTAAATGCACATTATGTAGCAAACAGTTTGACAATAAGATTGAACTTGCTGTCCACAAGAGAATTCACATGAAATATTGGATATGTCATGTTTGCGGAAGAAATCTCTCCAATCAAACTGCATTGAATAGCCATTTAAAAGCTCACAAAGAGAAAAAGTTATTAGCATCCGCTCAAAAGCAAGAAAAGTTCTGTCAGATCTGTAGCAGAACCTTTAGCAGCCATGAAATGTATCAGAAACACCAGGCAATTCATAAAGGTGACAGACTCCACAGTTGTCAGTTCTGTGGGAAGAAATACTCCTATGTCGGCTCCCTAAAACTTCATTTTCGCTCCAATCATCCTGAACACAAGCCTTATAAGTGTGTTGTCTGTGGGAAGACTTTCTCCACCTTCCACCAGAGGTTTCTCCACATGAGAGAACACAAAGATTACAAAGACCCCATAAGACCTTTCAAATGTTCATTCTGTCCTGGGAGATTCAAACACAAAATGAGTCTTCACCGCCATGAAAGGCTCAAACACTTAAATGAATCGCTGATTGGCTTCAGATGTGAAAAATGCAAAAGGGAATTTGCAAATGGACAAAGCATGCTCAGACATGCCATGTTTTGTGAGCCAGTTCACCATCCTCTACAAGCAGGTGGAGAAGATGCCAATGTCTTGGTGGAGAATGAGAATACCGAATTAGAGGTAGTGGCCGAGGAAACAGTCGCAGACAACTCTGGTGCACGGTATGAGGTGGTGGAGGAACCTTCGTCTGTACAGGTTCACACTATCAATATTGGCTCTGAGGTGTTGTCTTTCTCCTGCAGTGAACAGGAGGAGCTCATCCTCGAGGTACCAGAAGGGATGCTAGTAGAAACAGATAATGGGTATCAGATCATTGTGTCAGAGGGAAAATAAATGAATATCTGGCTCATATTATACTATCAGTATTAAGCTATTTTAAAGTACAAATGATGCTCGAGGATAAACTTGCTGAGTATGATGAGTATTTATTAAACTTTACACAGACATGCAGCATCATCATTGCTTCCATGGACGACTAAATATTTCTCTTACTGCAAGTGAAACATAGGATTTATGTCTCAAGAACATCAAAATATCATGAAATTTAATGTCCACCAAGAGCTAGAAATGACAAACTCCACTCCATTTTCTTTCTTCAAATCACTTTTTGTCATGGAATTTAGATGCACATGCAGTTGTATTTTAAATGTTGGCACACTTGGTATATTATCTCAATCAGCAATGACTCTCAGTTGTCAAGTTCACATCACAGATGCATATTTTTTCAAAATCAAGCTTTACTGGGTTTTTTCTTGAATTGATACAATCAAGCAATGGAGACATTTAGACTGTTAATGGGAACATCTATTAAGAGACATTATACCGAGTGTGTGAGAGGACTCATCAGTGTGATGAGTTATTTTTTATGTAAAGAGAGAACATCTAAGGGCTGTTAACCTTTATATGGATTTACTAATCTGATAATCTTGTAGTGCAGTGGACTTGATTACAATCCCTTTACATGACATTGCTGTGATTTCCTATAGTAGAGTAGTTTGTATTAGGCACTGTCATTGTTACATGTATGGACCTGGTATTTCAGAATTGTTGAATAGCTATGTAAACTCTAGTTTCGACAGTTTTCAAGTAGACATACATACACATGTATGATTTCTAGAAGGTTGGGGATAGGGTTTTGTTTCTAAAGGTAATTGAGATATTTTTTTTTTACATGTACATATTGCAAATGTCACAAGTCAGAATTTAATTGCATTGGCCAGAATTCCTACAGGAGATAATAAACTGCTATTTTGAAATCCAACTGTCATTATGATGGGATATATATATTTACTTTCCAAATGGATTGTTGCATCTAATATTTTTTAATGTACATTTGTATACTGAATTACTAACATTTGTGTGATGAACTGATGAGGGTTGAAACAATGATATTATTGGACTAATTCATGATTTTGTATCTTATGAAATTTGAATTCTAATAAATGACAATATGAAATTATGGTTAAATTTTTTAAGGAGGTGTACTACATCATCATAATGGCTGACTTCCTTTTAAAACATGCATGTGGATGAAAATATTTAAATGTCTTAAAACATGCATGTGGATGAAAATATTTAAATGTCTTAAATTTGATTGCCTATAGATGGGTAGGTCAGTCGGTTAAAGTGTCTACTGCTGATCTGTAGAGTTCTGGTTCGAGTCCAGCAGGGCTTTCAATTTATTTTTATTTTATTACAGATTTCTTTCTACTAAAAGTGCATTTTTTGGCTAAATAAATAAAGTAAATTTAAAGATCTCAAACTATTATTGTACTTATCCTCCACTTTTCATCCATATTAAATTTCTCTGGTGTGTTACTCCTCCTCAAACTTCTATTCTTTTTGAAATGGGTGTTTTGTTGGGGAAAAAAAATCAGTGAATTTATTAGTATTGACTATCTGCATCATAAATTACAAAATTGAAGTACTAGTACATGTGCATGCCTAAGGATATAAATACGGACATTATATATTGGATGAAACACAATGTATACAATACTTTGCCACAAAATATAGTCCTTTCCAAACCCTTTCTTTTGACACAATTTCAACTGGATAGGGTTAAATAGCATATTTAGTACATTTGGACCACAGGGGCTCGTCACGAATTGACCCTCTCTAATCTGTAAATATAGAATAGACGATACGGCACGCTATGTAGCAGCGAAACGGTATGTACTTGTAACAATTTGTTACATACCGTAGCATGAATGGTGACGCTATATTTAACAAACAAAAAAACCAAACTTTTTTTTTGGTTGTTGTTGCATAACGTCGTCAATCGTGCTACGCTTTGTAACAAATTGTTACTTACCTTGTGGATATTGCACCTTTTTGGGGACGATTTCGAAAAAAAAACCCAAACAAAGTCTTGTAGATTCCTTTTAATCTTTTTTTTAGTTTTATTACATAGCTTCGCCAGTCGTGCTACGGTATGTAACAAATTGTTGCATACCGTGCCGTATCAGACGATGTCAAATTTTAATAAAACAAAAATTTCGTGACGAGCCATTGTGATACACGTATTGAACTACGTAGTTACAGATTAATAAAGTCGAGGAGCAAATTTTTTTTAATTTGATGTAGGTGTATTGAGTGCAGGTAATATGCAACGATGTGCATATTCTGTTCGCCGTTATGCATTATCATTACAATCAATGCAATGTCTAAAAACTACATGTAAGTGAATGTAATCCAGTCATCTGTAAATATACAATGGATATAAAACCCCTGAACTTGAAATTGTGTGAAAACGGATTTAAACATGAAATGGTTCTCTCCCCCCCCCTTCTCTCTCTCTCTCTCTTTCTCATAAAATCCGTAACTTCTTTAAGGTGGATCATTATCGCAATTCACCTTTGAATTAGAACGCTTTACTCGATATAGTATTGCGTTGTGTGACGACACAATTGAATGAGACGTTTGATGTAATACAACAAGAGTTTTCATTGGCCGATTACAGCCCGCCCACTTTCTCGAGCGGATTCGAACTGTACATAACTCTCTGAAAAGATCCACCTCTTATAAAAACCTTCGATTTACGGGTCACAAAAAGCTGCGGACGGTTGAGGCCTGAAATCGGTGTATTCTTGTGTTGCTGTCTCATAAACTCAATATAAAAAAATCTTAACATATTTTCCTACTATACTTGCGTCCAAACATACCTTCAAATGTTCATTAAAGCCACACACCACCCGAAAACTCGCAGCTTCAAATGATTTCGTTTGTTGACGTAGCCATGTTAGGTAGCCGGTCAATTCGAACTCCTGCTATTGGTATCTATTCATAAACTCGGTTGTAAGTTATGTATTCGCTCTTCATTTATTATCAACACGAATAATTAATAGAAATTAAAACATTTTTGTACCAGTTTTTGTAATTAGGTAAAATAAGCTCTAGATGAATGAAAATGCTACATAAGCCCATTAGATGGAGATCGGCCGGCGCGGCCGCTCATGACTAATGAAAGCCGCACTGCCGTGAGTTTAGCTTTTTGAATAATTATCATTTTTAGGACTGGGGTGGTATGTTATTTAAACAATTTAGCTAAAATATTTGTGGGGAATTAGTACACATCTAGACGCTATTGTGCCAATATGGAAATGAACCGGGATTAGAATTGACTGGCTACCTAACATGGCTACGTCTACGAACGAAATCATCAAAAGCTGTGATCGAGTTTTTGGGTCGTATGGGGCTTTAATAAATATTTGAAGGTATGTTTGGACACAAGTATAGTAGGAAAATATGTTAGGAATTTTTTTTTATATTAAATTTATGAGACAACAACACAAGAATACAACTTTTTCTCTTTCTTCCTTTGAAGTTTTTTTCCATCTAGCATCTGGCCGTCCTGACTACTCCCGTATAAGGGAATTTGGGCGGACTTATACATATGGACCAATGAGAGTTTCTGTTGCATTTCGCAATTTTATTACAAACAGATTCAATTGTGTCGTCACACAACGCAATACTATATCGGCCAAAGCGTTCTAATTCAAAGGTGAATTGCGATAACACAAATTTCATCTAATGGCTCGTTTGAGCACCTCGTATGAAGCATGATTTCACCATTAAGATACAGGCTGTCAATCATTTTATAAAATTTATTTGTGATTTTTTTTCCCGGAATGATAAAAAAGGTGTTTTGTATGCAAATTAGAGATTTTAAAATTCAAACTTCACTTTGATTTGATGCATGAAATGAATATCTAATAAAAACTGACTCATATAAATATTCTAATTTTTTTAGATTAAAAAAATATGCAAATTATTACGGTTTTTACCTCACATGAGCTGAAAGCTCAAGTGAGCTATTTTGATAACTTTTTGTCCAGGGTCAGTCCGTCGATCTGTTCGTAAACTTTTAACATTTTCGACTTCTTCTCCAAAAACATGCAGGGCTAATTTCAGTCAAACTTGGTAAAAAGCATGTTTGGGTAAAGAAAGTATGTTCAAATGAAGTGCCACGCCCTTTTTGAAGTAAAGGTAATCAAGAATTAGCACAAAGTTTGTTTAATTTAAATTTAAACTATATTTTATTCACAAAGTGAATGGGATCGGGCAGCAGGCATAGCCTATTAAAGCCCTCTCCCTACAACAAGGTCAAGTGTGAATGGAAATACAAGGCACACACATATACAAATAAATAACATAAATAAATAACAGATACACCAGAGAACAGTCACATGAATGTGCACATATATATAAATAGCAATAGCTAGACTGAGAAAAGTTTCGATATATACACACATACATATGCACATATACACACATATAGAATGAGTAAATGAAAAGAAAAAATTGAAAAGAAAAAAAAAAACAACACACAAATAAAATGACAACTGAAAAATATTTATACAAATTGAAAAAGAAAGAAAGAAAAGTAAGGGTATATACATGTAACAAACAAAAGATAAAAGAAAAGAAAAAAGAGAAGGGGGGGGGACAGTACCGGTAAAAGGAAAAAAACCCAACTAAATACCAAAAATAGAAAATTGTATAATAAATAAAATATGAGATACTTAAAAGAACCTATTAGTTTCCAAGATATACTTTTGAACAATTTCAAAAATCTTTTCGTTGTATTTAAAGCTTAAACATTTTTCACCATATTAGAGTAAATTCAGTGTCTATGGTCAGCAAACTCGGGACATTTGAAGAAGAAATGAAAAGAATCTTCAGTATGGTGGCCACAAGTAGCACTATCTCGTACAAAGTGTGATTTAAGATCTGCATTTAAATTACTTGCATTGTTTCTAAGTTGACAGTGCACAATGTTACCTTTACGTTTACCGATATTAAAAGTTTATTGGGTTGTAAGCAGTAGAATTTATTTAAGGCATTCTTAAATGATGCAAGTGAGGGAATGTTTCTAATGTGTATTGGCAGATCATTCCATAACCTGGTTGCGGAGGGTAGACAACTATTCATGTATGATGTGGTCTTAACTTTTGTGAGATCATCATCATTGTTTCTTAAGGTATATGAATGTTGAGGTGGTATATTTGAAAGCAATAGATCTTGTAGATATTGGGGAGCAATGCCATGTACTATTTTATGAAATAAAATGAGTTGATGGATTTTTCTACGACATACTACGGTGTCCCAACCCAATTCATGATAGAGTGCTGTTCTAGAAGAGTTAATTCTCAGTCCAGTAATGATGCGTGCTGCTGAGACCTGTACATCTTCCAATAAATTTGATTCTCTCAGTGTACAGTTGTCCCATACTACATCAGCATGTTCTAGTACAGGACGAATAAAAGAGAAGTATATTTTAATTAAGGATTTACGATTAAGTGACAAAGTTTGTGGCACCTTTTAAAAATCTTCTCAAGAACCACTCGGCCAATTTCAATTAAACTTGGCAAAAATCATCCTTGGGTGAAGAGGATTCAAATATGTTCAAATGAAGGGTCATGCTCCTTCTACAGGGGAGATAATCCAGAAACATCATACGTATGTTATGCATCTCTCTCTCTCTCTCTCTCTCTCTCTCTCTCTCTCTCTCTGGTAATATATTAATGAAAAATAGGAATGCAGAGGATCAAACAAATAGTGAACTTGGGAACCTGGCATTTTAGTTCTCGGTCGCTACCCACCTATCCACTAGGAAAGTCCATACTTGTAGAACATACCTGGGGCCAACTGCTTCTAGATATGATTAATTTTCTTACAATTACTGTGGGAAAATTTTCACTTAAATTGCAATTACATTATACTCCCCTTTGACTCTGTGATTAACTACATCATAATTACTTAATTAAATCTACGTGAATTTTATTGACTGACATATACAGCATTAAAGAGATTAGCATGTTAACATTTACTGCATCACTATGAAAGATGACAATGTTAAGATATACATAAGAACCTGCAGAGTCTTAAAAGCTGCATATGATATATACATGTCAGTCAGTATTGCAACTGATCATCAAATTCCTTAAATTGTTGAGAGAGAGAGAGAGAGAGAGAGACTGTTCTGTCTGTAGTGCTATAAATGCTGGCCCAAAGAATTCTGGGACATTTCAATGCATGGTTCTGAATTAATGAACTAAAATGTTTGGGTTTTTTCATGGAGCGTGTAAAGTCATCACTGTACCAGTTGTATGCATCTCGCTCTCGATAGGGGATATCAAACAAAGTCATTTGTTAGGATAATATAGATAAAATACTACTTATGTCCTCAGCTGGGGTATATGATAAACACGAAAGTGTCATGTTTACCATTGGTTTTTAAAGACTGTCACATATTGTCAATACATGTATATCAATCCTAACAGCATGAGTTAAATAATAAATGTGTATAAATTGATTTACTCAGAGCTTTATACGCATACAAATATCTGCTATTAAACCTGTAAACAGAGCTCTCTCTTTCTCTCTCTCTCCACACACACACAGAAGACCCTGGTGTTTTTTTTATCTCACTATGTGACACCGGTTATGATGGGTAAACAAATTGGAGCTTGTTTGTATAATTTGTAGATTAGTAAATAGGTACTACTGATATGTGTACCTTGCATCGTAAACCTAAACGTATACATGTACTAAATGCAGATATCAAAAATGACCTTTAGTGACCCCAGCTTTCATCTGGCGCGTTGATCGGGTGTACATAACACCATCTAATGCGTGGTAATCAAATTATTTCGACAACATTATTTTAAAAGAAAACAAAATGTGCTCCCGATTACTTGTTAAATTTTAATCAGATATTATGAATTGGCCATTTAAGTTTATCTCAGATTCAGATTCTTTATTTCCTTAAGCTATACAACTCACCGGTTATAAATACAAAATATTTACAAATACATGTATATACAAATAAGATAGTAGAGGGTGAGTAGACATTCATAGATATTCGATACGTATACAGTCAAGAGATGGAGATGAGCCGAATCTCAGCTTCACCGAAGGCGTCAGTCCAAATATTCAAGCGGAGTCGAATCTCAGCCGTGATTACTTTGTTGCCAAATCGTATTTCTTATACCGATAATAAACTTACAAAAATGACTATAAAAGTACAGAATATCTCTGCATGCAGATTGATTTCATTAGAGTATCATCGACATAATTATGTTGATTGATTTGATAAATTTACAAACGAACACGTAGTATATTCCCCCCAGGTTTTGATATGGTACTAATTAGTCCCTGTATATATTTAAACTCCTGAGCATGAATTGAATTCTTATTCAAACTTGGAACAAAAGACTATACATGTCATCTACACAAGTCAAGGGTTCATGATCCGCTCCGCTCCACCCTTGACTTGGGAAGATGGTATTCAGTGGGAACCAGTGGCGGATCCAGGAATTGCGGTTACGGGGGGCGCCACTTTATGAGGCAATGGGTCAATGGCGAAGTCCTCGTGGGGGTCCAGGAGGCGAAGCCCCCGGAAGCTCCTGGATTTTACAGATTTTATGGGGCTTGAAATATTTCTCCTATTTAGTCATTTGTACTATTTTCTATCATTTTAATAGGTGAAATTAGTAAAATAACCCAAATTTTAAAGGTGTTTGGAAAAAAATTAAGTTCTCCCTATAAAGTACTAGTAATTCAAGGAATCAAAAGATTTTGTCATTTATTTCTCCGGGAATGGAAGAAATTATTGCTTCTTTTATCGTTTAGTACGGTACATTTTCCTAAACAAGATCCCGCGATTTACCTTAAATTTGAAAATTTTAGGGGGGGGGGGGCAGCCCCCTCTAAATCCGCCACTGGAAGCGACATAAGAAAATGTAAAAAAAAAAACAAAAAACAAAAAAACAAAAAAAAACCAAAAAACAAAAAAACCCCCACAAATTAGAGTTGTTGAAATTCTTACAGGGAAGGCCTTGAATGATGACAAAATGCAAAAACTAAGCAAATTAGAAAAAGCAACCAAACAAATAAATATCACCCCACCCCCAAGCTCAATGAAGCAGTTTAATGGTATAATAATATTCTCATTTAACCTCTGGTTTGCAGTAAAGTATAAATATCTAAGATAATCGTGATTAATAACGGGGGAAACCAGTTATTTGATTCATCTTCACGTGATGTCACAAATTATTGCAAAATCTATATTTAATCAAACTTTGCGCATGATAAAATTATATCTTTTTGCTGGACAGAATAAAAGATTTCGTAAACTATTGATACTGAAAAAGTTCATATTTTCCAAAATTGATAAATTATTTCTAATTAAAACGCTATTATTTCCTTTACTGTATGTCTATCATACAACGATTTCTCTGATATCCACAATTAATTTACACTTGCATATGAATTCGCAGTTTTTTTTCAAACTGTTGACATTAAAAATGTGTCTTTTTAATAAGTCTTTATCTATTTTTATCATTCTGTTTAACGAAAAAGTGCGATTTCTGATGTTGACATATACATGTCTGACATCTTTAAACAACATACACATTTTCATTGGTTATTGATTAAATCAAACTAAATTAAATTAATTTCCACTTTGAACCATTCATATTGATAAATCACATGAGGATGGGGCTACCTTAGGAACTTTAAATATAACCCTAAAATTCAAATTAATGCAATCCAAACTCTGGGCTTGTCTGATGCGCGCATGAAAATGATACATTTACACTCGTGTGAATTAAACCTACCCAGAGTGAGTGGAGTTGTGGCTGTAAGTCGTGTTCTGTAACCATTTACTGACAGTCGAGGTAGCACTGTTCACGAATTGTTGACAAGATTAAGACCTAACGATGAGAGTACTTACAACTCAAAATACATGTTGGAGTAACGCACGACAGGGCTTTAATAGAATCCCATAAAACACGGTATAAAACCGGAAGACCATTCGCTTCAAAGGTTGCAGTCAAAGCTCACAACTGCTTAGATGCCAAGGATGTCTATGAAATAGGAGACTCGATTTCACACTCGAAGCGTTCGCGGGACATATCTATAGGACTAATAAAGAGCCGGCGCGGAGTTTTTTTCACGCAACACCCAATTAAACCTGCACTCACTGGTTTTAAACCTTTTTAAATACTTTCTTCAGCGCTGGAGCAAAAATCTATCATTTTGTTTACTTTGTAATGACAGAAAATGCCAATTTTGGTGTTTTGTTTTGCTGTCCTTACGTGAACTTGCTTGGTAATTTTTCCAACGACTATCCCTTGATTTGACATGGAAAATATCACCCATGCCGGCGTTTCTGTTACCCATGTCGGCGTTTCTGTTACCCATGTCGGCGTTTCCGAAAATGTAGCTAAACCCGAGGTATCGTCTGCAAGTTTACCGTCCTCTGTTGCCAAAAGTGGATACGATTTACCGGTGTATGGACTTGAAAATGGACAATTCTATTCTATACACATTCCTGCGATCACATGCATCATCCTAAGTTTCTTATCAGCCGCGGCCATAGTAATAGCATCCTTCAGACTCCAGAGCATCAAGACATTCTTCTCCTGGACAAAGAGTGAACGGTTTGTCGTGTATCTTGCTCTTTGTGATGGACTTTTCAACATTGCACACAGCATGGACCACACTCACATTGTCCTGACTAGAAACCATGTCTACCCAAAGGAATTATGTGAATTTTACGGGTTCATGTTGGCAGAGTTCATCACCGCACAAAACCTTTTGGTTAACATCGTGGCTCTGAACGTCTTTGTTCTGATCTATTTCAGGAAGGATCTGGACTTCGGCACTTACGATTGGCGTCTGCTTTTGTACACGTTCGGTCTGCCCTGTGTTGGAGGAACCCTAGCCGCATATTTTGACACACTAGGACCCAATGGTACATTGTAAGTCAACTATAATGTCACATTTCTTTCATAAATCTATGTTTTTATAAAAACTTATTTTTTTGTTGCTTTTGTTTTACATTTTACATAGGCAAATTGATATATTCTATATCAAAATTAACATATATAGAATGAATCTAAGAAGTAGACATTTTTATATATGTACTACATATCAGAGTAGAAGTTTATAAAACTATAATTTAGCGTCCTAATTCATGCCGGCATATGGTGGTGTTATCAAAATCTAAATAAATATATAGCTTCCAAATTCGGTTGTTCATTAGATAGTGACATCGGGCTGATTAATTATTATTGACTGAATATCAGGAAAAGAAAACTAGAACATCAGTGCAAAATGTGAAACATAGATGATTTTGTGTTTAGATGTTTAATAACCGCGGTAGGATTCTAGCAGCAATTTTGATAAACTATGAGTATTTTACCGTCATTATCGCCAGTTAGATCTATGTTTAAATCCTGGGGTAGTTTTACTTAAAACTTCATGATCTACCTATAACAGTTATGTAATGACGTCATATTGAAGCGCATATTTGTCATGTTGTTATGATACAAAATATTCTCATGTACACACCCAAAATGGTTTTTAAAAAGTTAGTAACTCCCTCCTTCTGTGTAAGACAGATTTTAAAAATAGTGCAGTTTATATACTTATAAATGGAGTATGACCTGCCTTAACATATCGGCGTTGCGCGGAAAAGCAAGGTCCGCTTCCGCGCAACGACAGTGGGCGAGAATGTTTCTTGATATTCAGTCAATAAGCTTTTTATCAGATATTTTCAAATTATATGCAATAATAGTTATGTGATGTAAGATTTAAGTTTGTGTGAAACAATGAAATGAACAAGAAGGGTGCTACAAGTACTAGATACAGCAGGCGTCCTTGATTTCGGGATCATTAATAATCACCCCCCCCCCCCCCGATTTGGTACGTTTTTAAATGAATTATATTTGATTATACATGTGATTTGAACCACGGGGACTTATCTTCCTGATTGTGGGGGAAAAATTAATCCTCTTTAAAACCACCTTTGAAATCGTTTTGATAAAGATGCCGACATAGTGCACTTCCGAGATACGGATCCACTCTAACTTTTATCGCGCGTAGGGCATATGTCACTTTTGGATTACAATGACAACTAAGTAAACAAGCATGGAATACTTCAATTGCAATAAAGTTCATCACTCTCGAGAATATTTCACTCATATGGAGACGTCACCAATGCCAGTGAAGGGCAACAAAATTTAGGCCTATTTTTGTCGCTTATGGCCATTGAGCAGGGAGGGGTCTTATTCTCTTTAGAGAAGTCGAGAGGCATATCCTTCATCGACTTCTCTTCGCAAGCATTCATGTTTTGATTCTGGAAAACGTGTAAATGCCGGAGTCGGTGACGGTTTATGCTTCGACCGACCTTTCAACTCGGATGTGCCTGGATTTACGCAATATACAAGTTATTTTCAAACATTTAACAGTTATGCCATCTTCGCTAGCCACTGGGGTTTACGATCCGCTCCGCTTCTCTACAAACCCTTGTTAGATTTTGTGCGATTTTCCTAGCTTTCAGTGGCGCCCTCTAGCGGATGGAGAAAACAACCCTGTTTGGATTACATCATGATTATCCAATGAAAATGCGTGTTTCGGCTACTGTTAAAAAAGTTGATTAGAAATGGCTGCGCTCAGAGAGTAACGCGATGTGGTATGCAAATCATTCAAAATATTAATAATGAATTTAACTATCTCTTAATTGCATACTTGAAAAAGAAATCAGTGAGAATATTACTTAGAAAATAAAATGTGTGAATCCATGAAATATATGTAGTCGTTGAGTCTACGTCTAAAAATAACCCCACGTGTGTAAGGTAGATTCCAAATTGAGGAAAATCGTTCTGACGCAACTGTTTAAATCTGGGGTAGATAGAACATAAAACAACGAATTACAAGAGATGTTTAATATCAAACTTATAGTACGGTACTGTAGTAAATAAAATGCACTTCTTTACGCAGATACGAATCTGAACTGCGCACGTGGCATCATTGGTTTGGATATGTATTTGATATACGACCGAGTGACAGTTGTAGGTATTTAAATTCCTTTGTTTTGCACGTGATCTAACGTAACACGTTCTCCGATTGAGCAGTGGACTTTCCCTGCGTTCAATCATATGCTGAAAGTTGAGGCTACGGAAATAGTACTAAATCTGCCAAGGGTTTGTAGAGAAGCGGAGGGGATCGTAAACCCTTGGCTAGCGAAGATGCAGTTATGCACAAAACTGTCACAAGGAAATCAACACTTACTTGCTTTTAATCCATTTTCAACATGTCCCCTGTCCCGCGTTTAAATCACAACTCTGATTACGTCAGCCAATTCGTGTCTGGTCCCCTATTGTGACATCGCGTCTCCCAAGACCAGTTAACGTAAATGACCCTGGTATTTACATGTTTTCCAGAATCAAAACATGAATGCTTGTGAAGAGAAGTCGATGAAGGTTATGCCCCTCGACTTCTCTAAAAAAAAAAAAAAAATAGAATGCTTGCGAAGAGAAGTCAATGAAGGTTATGCCTCTCGACTTCTTTAAAGAGAATAGGAGAGATCTTTATTGTGCCACACCTACTGTGATACGGGACCTCGATTTTGCGGTCCCATCCGAAGGACCGCTCCATTTAATCGCCTCTTACTACAAGCAATGGGTAATGAGGACCTATTCTAACCCATCTTCGCAAGCCAAGTGTTTTCGGTCCGAAAACACTTGGCTTGCGAAGATGATTCTAACCCGGATCCCCACGGGACTACTATGTATGTTCTGATATAACAGCAAAACTTTCATGTTAGCGAAAGCCGTCATTTGATTGGTCAAGTGTGAAAGGTGAAATTACACGACCTCAGACTTCTTCCCCAGTGAAACGGTTAGAGAGGATCTGATTTTAATTAATCTATCGCCGGTTGACACGCGTTCCATCAAAGGAAAGGACACACGATTTAAACTATTTGAGGGCCATCTCGTGAAATCGGTCTTGTAAGAACAGAATTTTCAAATACGACGCCTGGCTAAAGGGGAAGTCCCAAAAATCGAAATATTATATTTCTATCTAGATATATTTAACGTTACCACGATTTTTAACCGGATCATGCATCTGTTAACTCAAGAATGCAGAGGAAATTTTGAATATTTATATCGATTTTAATGTTTTAAAGTTTGGTACTTTCCCAATAGCCAGCCGTCGCGATATTCTAACTTCCGTACTTTCCAGACCGATTTAACAAGATGGCCCTCAAAATCTATGAGATCGGATGCGTTTTCTTTTGATAGAACACATGTCGACCAGCGATAAATACATCATCATATAGGAAAATGATCGCTTCAGCGAATCTAATCTCGATTGAGGTTCGGCTCGGCTGAATATTTGGACTGACACCTTTACCGAATCTCGGAGCAGTCCTTCATAATTCATGCCTGGACCGGTGTTGTATAGTAGCCCCCCCCCCCCCCCCCCCGGAAAAATGGCAATATAGTAGCCTTTCCTATGGAATCCGGATAGGGCCACGTAGTTCACTATCGCACCATCGCATCATCGAGGTTTGGTGCGATGGCGCGATAATGCGATGGCGAGATAATGCGATGGCGATGACGCGATAGCGCGATGACGATGGTAAGATGGCACGATAGTGCGATAACGATGGTGCGATGGAGCGATACTGCGATGACGTGATGGTACGATGGCGATGATGCGATAACGCGATATCATTATGCCATCGGTATCGCGTTATCGCATCATCGCCATCGTACCATCGCGTCATCGTAGTATCGCTCCATCGCACTATCGCATCATCGTTATCGCATTATCGTGCCATCTTACCATCGTCATCGCGTTATCGCGTCATCGTCATCGCACCATCGCGCCATCGTCATCGCATTATCGCGCCTTCGACCCAAACCTCGATGATGCGATGGTGCAATAGTGAACTACGTGGCCCTATCCGGATTCCATACTTTCCCTCTGGGGGGAAAGACTACTATATAGTAGATCTTCCCCCATAGCAGGATTACCGCCCTCACGTTTTTTGGTTTTGATTTTAGAAAACAGACTATGGAAAGGCAGTCGTGCATAGATCTGAGTATCGAAAAATGCATGTTGCTGATAGTTTGAATGTTGATACATGTACATATACATTGTACATGCATTTTCATAGAAACAAATTTTAGAGATATGCTTAACGGTATTACTGAGAAAGTATAAAACATACGAAATAATAATAAAAAACCAACAATTAAATTCATCCCATAGTACACATGCATAAGCGACCCCCTTTATATATATATATAGATAGAGAGAGAGAGAGAGAGAGAGAGAGAGAGAGAGAGAGAATTAGCTAGTTCACAATTGTAATTTGCATTCTCATTGAAAACATATGCTCAAGGGTAGGATATCTGTATTTCCGAGTACAATTTAGAGAGTACATGTACAATATTAATTTAATTTGTTGGTATTTCTAATGTTATATGCATGTTTGAACACATCTGATGAAAAGCGCATAAAATTATTAGAATTTTTGATCATGAATGGACAAAGTTTAGGGGCCTCCACGAGGCCGTCGGAATGGATACGCAAGTTTGAAGTAGCTGTGCGTTTCAAATGCGCTATTTTAACACATCGTTTGTGAAGTAGAAGTGTTTCTTAGCAAAGAATTTGTTTATGTATTAAGAAAAACTTATAAGTAAGAACAAAAATAAAGAAATAAAACGTTTCTTGATAACCCCGGTAACGCAAAGTCTGAACTGCGGAACAAAAGGCATTATGTAAAAAGAAAGATCGTATATACCATTTTACGTACCTTTAATATTCTCATGAGGATTCATTTTCAATGTTTTGAAATAATGAATGTACAATGCATTATTATTATTGTCTAAAACATGTTTACTTCGAATTTTTAGATGAAACAAATGGTTTCTTTTGACACTTTGGTCATTTTTTTTGTTTTTTTGTTTTTTTTTTGTTTATATATGTGGATCATTAGGGCACCTTGCAAAACCACGAAACGAAATCGAAACGAGCCTAGGCCTAAGTAGGAACGAAACGAAACCAACCTAAGCCAGGGGTGGATCCAGGCAATATATCAAGGGGTCCAAATATTTTAGGTATAGACCCAATTTGCCCGGGGGGGGGGGGGGGGGTGTCCAATATTTTTTGGGGTGCAAATATTTCGCAAAAAATTGAAATTTCAAAATTCCATTGGGGGGGGGGGGGGGTGCGCAAAAGATTTTAATACAAAATGGACGAAATATTACCCCGAATCTTCGTTTTCATTTTTTAAAACAATCTAGGATCTTTAAAGATAGCAGATATACTAGTATGTAATATGCATGTATGAACATGTGTATGTAATAAATTTAGATGGCAAAATGAATAATAGTTAAGCTTTCAGCTCAGATGAGCTAAAAAGTTTTAGGAGTGCATGTTAAAAATCAAAACTTTTCCAGAATATTCATCATATGGGAATAAAGTATGATGACGTTGTCCATCTGTCAGATTCAATATAAATTCATCTTTGGAGAAATTTTGTAAACGAATATGTATAAATCAAAGTACTGACAGTACAGCTGAGTTGCACCGCCTGGAATAGTTACGATTATATCGATAACATGTTCACATCTATTAATCCACCAACGACCCCAGAACAGTGGGGCCCCTCTCAAAAACCTCTAATTCAATTGAAAAATATCACTTTCTCCTAATGAGGTTTTAAGAATCATGTCTAGTGAGACCTTAGTAGCGGCAATTTTGAATTAGGGGTAGACAATCAACAGAGTTGTAGAATTTAAGTTTTACTGCACTATCCGTATGAAAAGTTTTTGTGTTAGTCAAATGGAGAGAGACAATTTATTCCGAGTTGTCTAAATAGGTACTGTTTTACAAGTACGAAATATTTTGATTTTACATTCTAAATATATGATTGTTTTACATAACATTTGACTGAATGAAATGTTTGTTGAATAATAAATATTTCCAAAAATCCCGATCAAGGGAATTCGGAATTTAACTCTCCATTTAGGATATAAAAGAAATGAATAGCCAGAAAAGGATTAATTTCAGAATGGAAAGAATTTGTATGGGAATGGTCCGCCGTAAACGTAACCAGAATGAAAAGAAGGGAGAAATCTACTATATAGTAGGTTTTCCGGGGAGGGGGGGATCTTCTGGCTATAAAAGGGGGATCCTACTATATAGCCACATTTCCGTGGGGGAAGATCTACTATATAGCCATTTTCCGGGGGGGGGACTGCTATATAGCCATTTTCCCGGGTGGGGGGTGGGTGGTGGCAGGGGGAAAAGGATACTATATAACACCGGTTCTAGCAATCAATGTGCACTTAGGTGACACTGCTGTTCGCTTCAAATGAGTTAGTTGACTATTAAACCAAAGCTGTATCACTATTAGTGCTGTATTACTTCCTGCCAAGACAAAACCTACCAATATGAAACAGATTATATAACCGAACTGTGTAATCATGGTGATAAGAAAATGATATCTCAGGTCCCTGTGAAAGTTGGTGCCTGAGAACGTTGGAATCAGGAAGACGTTTAACCGCTTATGTTATCTCTGAGGCCATAATATAAAAAGTATGCAGTACCATATTATACGAATACAATTCGGTAAGATAGATATCATTAAAAATTCTTATTGTTATGCAGTAAGTCTAGAGATCACTATAGCTAGATATCTATTTGGGGTGTTGCTAAAACGGAGAATCGAGTACGGAAAACAGACATCCAACTTCACCCCCCCCCCCCTTTCTTGTAGATAATGTATACTACTATCTAATGTATACTATTATTTAATGTATACTACTATCTAATGTATACTACTATTTAATGTATACTACTATCTAATGTATACTACTATTTAATGTATACTACTATTTAATGTATACTATTATTTAATGTATACTACTATCTAATGTATACTACTATTTAATGTATACTACTATCTAATGTATACTACTATTTAATGTATACTACTATCTAATGTATACTACTATTTAATGTATACTACTATCTAATGTATACTACTATTTAATGTATACTACTATCTAATGTATACTACTATTTAATGTTGAAAATGAGGACCTCAAATCACTTATTCTTAAAGGTCCTAAATACAGAGAACCTCGGTCTTTTAATTGGCGACAGAACTTCATCTCTATTATGAGTTCTGTCGAAGATTATGCCAGACGATGGGCTAAATATGAAAAAGAAGAACTTGATACATTGTCAGAATGGGTTTAAAGCATAAGAGGGATATTAAAATCCCGCATTAGACACATGAAAACAAAATTTCGTACCATCTATCCTTCTGTGTTTAGTAAACCAGAAGTGATAAAAGAATTAGATAGGTTACATGAGGAATATGAGTAGTATAGCCCCGCTCGATGGGGGGTTCAACTGAGTGCAGTTTTAAGCGCGGGCCGATGGGCGGTTCAGCGGAGTGCAGTTTTGAGTGTAGTTTGGAGTGCGGGTTTTTATAGACGGGTCAAGCAGTTGGCCAGGTGGCCGGGAGGCCACCTGGCGCGGTCAAGCGGGGTTGGCGCGGTCAAGCTGGGGCAGGTGGGCAGAGCTGGCGATGTCCAGTAGGCGAGCGGTTCAAGCCCAGTATTCCGACGGTCCGATAGTCCGACGGGCCGGTAGTCCGACGGTCCGATAGTCCGACGGGCCGGTAGTCCGACGGTTCGATAGTCCGACGGTTCAATATTCCGACGGTCCGATAGTCCGACATGTTGACCATCACCAAAAATGTTAATTAATAGAGTTAAAATTTATTCATGTCAGGCATTATTTTAAGGAATTTACCAGAAACCGCCAAAATCGACACGGCCTGATTATAAATCAGACAATCAATTTCTGACCAAAATCATTCAAGTGTGAACTTACGGCGGCGTAGAAAGGCCATATATAAATATATTATTCGTTCGGACGAATTAGCTATTTGTTCGGACATATTAATAATTCGTTCGGACGAATTAGTAGTTCGTTCGGACGAATTACCGATTTGTTCGGACGAAATAGAAAATCGTTCGGACAAATTAGCAATTTGTTCGGACGAATTAGCTATTTGTTCGGACATATTAGTAATTCGTTCGGACAAATTAGTAATTCGTTCGGACGAATTATGGATTTGTTCGGACGAAATAGACATTCGTTCGGACAAATTAGCAATTTGTTCCGACGAATTAGCTATTTGTTCGGACAAATTAGTAATTCGTTCGGACGAATTAGCTATTTTTTCGGACGAATTTGTTATTAGCTATAAGGCAACGCCAATGCCATAGTCAAATACCGTAAAGTGTTGGTAGGAGAGCACAAAACTTAGATTGGGGCACATGCTAAAATGGGATTCAATTCCAAAATTTTCCACATAAACGTCATGAAGATGGCGACGGTAACCTACATAATCACCCCAACCCCTGAAATAACAAGCTAAAAATGGTAGGAATCCCTACACCCTGCTCAGTCTTAAAAGTTTGAAGTAGGCCTCAAGTCTCCCACCCCCCATCCACGGGCAAAAGTTTATTAAATGAAAATTTTCTGTATAACGGGGCATAACACAATCAATAAGGAAATCAATTTTTGTATGGGACGACAATAATGCAATTATGCGCCAATCAGAGCCTTCAACGCAAATCTGTATATCCGAATTTTATACCAATTTTATGGTATACCTTTCTTTATAGCAAATAACAATTTTTGAACAGAAATTTCTTGCACTAGAATTAAGGGGAGGATGTTATCAAACAACATTTGATATAAAGATGAGGATCTCGTTTGGGGTTCCAGAAGTGTAAGGAGGGGGCACATACATACTCTTCTCCCCACTCCCTACTTTTGAAAGTGATAAGGGGACACGAGCAGGCGCGTGGCATCGTTTTTGAAAGGGGAAAACTGGGGGCCAGCCAGAAAGGATTGATGGGGGGGGGGGGGGGGGGGGCAGCCGAACCAAAAAGAGTTTTAACATGTAAAAAAGTATATAGTAATATAGTAAAACCCCAGATCTATAGAGAGACCAAGTGCTCCGATAAAGGGGAATTTAAAATGCATCTAATGCAGGATACTCTTTTTTCATTTTCAAGAGTATGCCAGACATAATCAAATGCGGAAAGGGGGGTTTCTTTACGTGTCAGAAGTGTGTCCTAACTCTTCCTTTGGTAACAGGAATGTAAATATATATACACTTTATACACCACCATACACCGTATATCGTCACTCCTTTACACTCTGCTCGCAATCATTTTTCTTACATAACGTAGTGATGATCGGGATCGGGAGAAAATAGAGGGGCGATTTCAAGGTCACAATGTGAATTATGACATCCTCGCAAATATAAAAATGTTCGAGTGATTTGATATGAAATTGAAATAATATATTATTTGACAAGAAAATTTTTCACGTATACGGCTTAAGTATCACTTGATAACGCCTATCAAACGACACCATATAGACATGAATTGTAAGATGTACGTCGTGACGTACTTTTTCGTTGTGATCTCATAGGGTGCGAAGTGCACAGATAGTTGTTTTTATATACTATAAAACTGTTCTGCTATATCCATACTAGAGTTTAGGTCCAAAGTACTTTTAGAGTAAAATGAATTATTTTTAAATATATAGCGTAAAACTATATGGGATCCGGGTTAGAATAAGTCCTCACTTTCCCTTGCTTGTCGTCAGATGCGACTAAATGGGGCGGTCTTTCGGATGAGATCGCAAAAACCGAGGTCCCGTGTCACGGCAGGTGTGGCACGATAAAGATCCTCAAAGGCCGTAAGCGCCGAGCATAGGCCTAAATTTTGCAGTCCTTCACGGGCAGTAATGACCTCTCCTACAGAAAGATCTGACTCAAACCACACAATATAGTGAACATATGCATAAACTCTTTGCATGTTAACCGAATTCAGTTTTATAGAACTACCGAATAGCTGAGCTCATTGTTTACAAAACAAAGTCATAGCGATTTTCAGAAATAGCCGCATTTCCGAGAAATGAAAACGAAACCTGACGCCTATCTATTTTCTGGCAGCTGTAAGACGAGGTCAGTAAATTATGTGCGTGTAAATTTGTTCATTGAATAAATGTGTAAACTTTCAACCATTGTTCTTTAATTCTTTTTACTTGAAAATTTAACATAAAGGAATACACAAGGAATACAAAACGTTCACACGCTATCCCCCGACCTCGCCTGCTGCACATCGCCAGCTCTCCCCACCTGCCCCAGCTTGACCGCGCCAACCCCGCTTGACCGCGCCAGGTGGCCTCCCGGCCACCTGCTTGACCCGTCTATAAAAACCCGCACTCCAAACTACACTCAAAACTGCACTCCGCTGAACCGCCCATCGGCCCGCACTTAAAACTGCACTCAGTTGAACCCCCCATCTACTAATATGTTTTGGTTCCAGCTGACAAAGCTAGTAACAACATTGTCTTTGTTTGTAAGGCTCATTATTACAACTGTATTTTAAACGAACTTGGCATTAATTCCACTTTTGGTAATCATACTTATACTTCAACTGCCCTTTCAAAAGATGGAATTCTTCAAAATCATGCTTCAGTTTTAGACACATTTAATATTCCAGTCAATGGGTCGAATGAATATGAGTTACCGTACCTATACTGTACCTATACTGGATTCCTAAACTACATAAAAACCCTTACAAACAAAGATACATTGCTGGATCCAGTAAGTGCTCTACCAAGCCCCTATCTTTGCTCCTCACGAAAATGTTAACAGCTGTGAAGGAGAAACTTCAAACTTACTGTGCAACTACATATGCCAGAAGTGGTGTTAATCAAATGTGGATTCTAAAAAATTCTAAAGAACTTTTAGTAAACTTGAAATCACAGAATTTTCCCCAAATCAATAGCATTAAAACCTATGACTTTTCAACACTATACACGACCATTCCTCACGATAAATTAAAGACTAGACTTTTTGACATCATAGACAGTTGCTTCTTCAACAAAAACGGAAATATTCATATCTAGTGATCAGTCATTCAAAAACTTACTTTGTTAAACACCACTCCGATTCCACGCACAAGTACTCTGAAGTTGAAATAAAAAATATGCTAAAGTTTCTCATTGACAATATCTTTGTGGTCTTTGGTGATCAGGTCTTCCAACAGTCTGTTGGAATTCCCATGGGCACGAATTGTGCTCCTTTCTTAGCTGACCTGTTTTTATATTCATATGAAGCAGAATTTATTCAAAAACTTCTACGTGAGAAGAAAAAATCTCTCGCTGTGACCTTTAATTCGACTTTTAGATATATCGATGACGTTTTGTCTATTAATAATGATAGCTTTCATTCATATGTCGATTTGATATATCCCTGTGAGCTCGAAATAAAGGACACCACAGAGTCGTCCACTTTTGCTTCATACTTAGATATTTTATTGAAAGTAGACATTAACGGCAAACTGACAACTCAACTGTATGACAAACGGGATGATTTCAGCTTCTCAATCGTCAACTTCCCATATTTGTGTAGCAATATTCCATTATCACCTGCATATGGTGTTTATATATCTCAACTGATTCGATATGCAAGAGCTTGTTCTGGGTATAGTCAGTTTTTAAATCGAGGTAAGCTACTGACAAACAAGTTGATGGTACAGGGATATCAACAGTCTCGATTGAAGTCAGCATTTCGCTAATTCTATGGTCGTAAAAACGATCTAGTTCGTCAATACAACCTCGCATTGGGTCAAATGCTGTCTGACGTGTTTCATACCGATTGTTAAGCCGTTCTTGGCACACTGATTTTGACTGCGGATAACTCCGTTTACCTGATCAGGATATAGGGCTCACGGTGGGTGTGACCGGTCAACAGGGGATGCTTACTCCTCCTAGGCACCTGATCCCACCTCTGGTGTGTCCAGGGGTCCGTGTTTGCCCAACTATCTATTTTGTATTGCTTGTAGGAGTTATGAGATTGATCACTGTTCGTTATCTTCACCTTGCATACTACTATTTAATGTATACTACTATTTAATGTATACTACTATTTAATGTATACTATTATTTAATGTATACTACTATCTAATGTATACTATTATTTAATGTATACTACTATCTAATGTATACTACTATTTAATGTATACTACTATTTAATATATACTACTATTTAATGTATACTACTATTTAATGTATACTATTATTTAATGTATACTACTATTTAATGTATACTATTATTTAATGTATACTACTATCTAATGTATACTACTATTTAATGTATACTACTATTTAATGTATACTACTATTTAATGTATACTATTATTTAATGTATACTATTATTTGATGTATACTACTATTTAATGTATACTATTATTTAATGTATACTACTATTTAATATCTACTACTATTTAATGTATACTAGTATTTAATGTATACTATTATTTAATGTATACTACTATTTGATGTATACTACTATTTAATGTATACTACTATCTAATGTATACTATTATTTAATGTATACTACTATCTAATGTATACTACTATTTAATGTATACTAGTATTTAATGTATACTACTATTTAATGTATACTATTATTTAATGTATACTACTATTTGATGTATACTACTATTTAATGTATACTATTATTTAATGTATACTACTATTTAATGTATACTATTATTTAATGTATACTATTATTTAATGTATACTACTATTTAATGTATACTACTATTTAATGTATACTACTATCTAATGTATACTACTATCTAATGTATACTATTATTTAATGTATACTACTATCTAATGTATACTACTATTTAATGTATACTACTATCTAATGTATACTATTATTTAATGTATACTACTATCTAATGTATACTACTATTTAATGTATAGTACTATTTAATGTATACTACTATCTAATGTATACTACTATTTAATGTATACTATTATTTAATGTATACTACTATCTAATGTATACTACTATTTAATGTATACTACTATCTAATGTATACTATTATTTAATGTATACTACTATCTAATGTATACTACTATTTAATGTATAGTACTATTTAATGTATACTACTATCTAATGTATACTACTATTTAATGTATACTATTATTTAATGTATACTACTATCTAATGTATACTACTATTTAATGTATACTACTATTTAATATATACTACTATTTAATGTATACTACTATTTAATGTATACTACTATTTAATGTATACTAGTATTTAATGTATACTAGTATTTAATGTATACTACTATCTAATGTATACTACTATCTAATGTATACTACTATTTAATGTATACTACTATTTAATGTATACCACTATCTAATGTATACTACTATTTAATGTATACTATTATTTAATGTATACTATTATTTAATGTATACTATTATTTAATGTATACTACTATTTAATGTATACTACTATTTAATGTATACTACTATTTAATGTATACTATTATTTAATGTATACTACTATTTAATGTATACTACTATTTAATGTATACTATTATTTAATGTATACTACTATTTAATGTATACTACTATTTAATGTATACTACTATTTAATGTATACTACTATTTAATGTATACTATTATTTAATGTATACTACTATTTAATGTATACTACTATTTAATGTATACTACTATTTAATGTATACTATTATTTAATGTATACTATTATTTAATGTATACTACTATTTAATGTATACTATTATTTAATGTATACTACTATTTAATGTATACTACTATTTAATGTATACTATTATTTAATGTATACTACTATTTAATGTATACTATTATTTAATGTATACTACTATCTAATGTATACTACTATCTAATGTATACTACTATCTAATGTATACTACTATCTAATGTATACTACTATTTAATGTATACTATTATTTAATGTATACTACTATCTAATGTATACTACTATTTAATGTATACTACTATCTAATGTATACTATTATTTAATGTATACTACTATCTAATGTATACTACTATCTAATGTATACTATTATTTAATGTATACTACTATCTAATGTATACTACTATCTAATGTATACTATTATTTAATGTATACTACTATCTAATGTATACTACTATTTAATGTATACTACTATTTAATGTATACTACTATTTAATGTATACTATTATCTAATGTATACTATTATTTAATGTATACTACTATTTAATGTATACTACTATTTAATGTATACTATTATTTAATGTATACTACTATCTAATGTATACTACTATTTAATGTATACTACTATTTAATGTATACTATTATTTAATGTATACTACTATCTAATGTATACTACTATTTAATGTATACTACTATTTAATGTATACTATTATTTAATGTATACTACTATCTAATGTATACTACTATTTAATGTATACTATTATCTAATGTATACTATTATTTAATGTATACTACTATCTAATGTATACTACTATTTAATGTATACTACTATTTAATGTATACTATTATTTAATGTATACTACTATCTAATGTATACTACTATTTAATGTATACTACTATTTAATGTATACTATTATTTAATGTATACTACTATTTGGCCTTTGGTCACTCATCTCCTATAACCCGGATGGTTACATGTTTTCTCTGACAAACTTGATTTCACTCTCTATGATCTTGTAAAGAAGCTCTAAACATACACACTAATAATATCCCTGTCTCCTCACCTCACGGTGAAAAGTTTATAAAATTTTGTTAAGCATCTTACTGTTATTTTTGTCCCACATTATTTTGCCAATGTCTATTCATTCATTACCCTTCTCCCATATTTCAAAATAATTAATGATGTAAACTATAATTAATTATATAAACTATGATTAATTATGTAAACTATAATCAATGATGTAAACTATAATTAATGATGTAAACTATAATTGATGATGTAAACTATAATCAATGATGTAAACTATAATTAACAATGTAAACTATAATTAATTATGTAAACTATAATTGATGATGTAAACTATAATCAATGATGTAAACTATAATTAACGATGTAAACTATAATTAATTATGTAAACTATAATTGATGATGTAAACTATAATCAATGATGTAAACTATAATTAATGATGTAAACTATAATTAATTATGTAAACGATAATTAATAATGTAAACTATAATTGATTATGTAAACTATAATTCACAATGTAAATTATGATTAACGATTTAAAATGTAATACATGAAATAAATTGTAATTAACGAAGTAAACGATAATTAACAATGAAAACATGAATTAACAAATCAAACTATAATTAACGATGTAAACTGCAATTAATGATGAAAACTTTTCATCTGTGAAACTATATTTAACGATGTAAACTGTAGATTACAAATGCATCTGTGAATACAAATGAAGGATTTTGTTTTCATTATAATTTCTCGCTTGTAAACCATAATTTACACTCGTTGATTACTATCTAGAGTTGTCAATAGGTCGATCGTTGATTTCCCAGAATTGCTTACATTTTCTAATGACTCTCAACCCAACTGAAACCTTTCATCGGCAGATAAACCGCTCTAATATTCAAAAATAGGTAATGATTTAATTCGTATAACAACTGCACGATCGCCTACACTTTTCTTCTTCAAAACATCTTATTCTTCGAACCTTCATTTAAAAGCAATGAAGCAAACTTGAATGTGGAGGATTATCCTCCTACCCCCCCCCCCCCCCTCCCCCTCAGTGTAACATTTTGTATCATAATGTCCTTGAAAATGATACTGAGCCTTTAAAGATAACGTTTCATTAATCAAGTATGATTTAGTTCTAACATGTTTTGGATACCCAGGACCAAAATACCTTAATTTGCACTGTAACCCCCCCCCTTCCTCAAATTGAAATCTATGGCATATAAGTACAAATAACCATATTTTGATACATTTTCCACATGAATGGAGATGGTCGCTTTGGTAATTGAATGTTGTTATATTCTAGCTGCTATTTTGATGGGATCAAGGGAGAAGTGGCCAACATCCTGTTCACTACCGTACCTCTACTGACCGTACTCCTCCTGAACATCGTCTTCTACGTACTGACGTGGAAGCGAATCAGCAGCGAATCCAAGCGCTTACAGCACACGCTCGGACAGGAAGCAGCGACGATTCGAGCGTCCTTACAAGCAGCGAAAACCATGTCGCTTTTTGTCACGGCTTTCTTCGCGCAGTGGTGGGCAATGGCCCTGTACGGAATCTGGCAGATGCTGGCCACAGTGCCCCAGACGCTGTTTCAGTTTGTGACCACGTTTTCAAACATCGGAGGCATTCTGAATGGTATTGTTTACATCATTATTAGACGGCGGAGACGTAATACAAGAACAAAGAAAACCGCAACAGTGGACAAGCCATTCCAGAACGTTAACTCTGTATGTGATAAAATTGAAAATTCAGGGGTTTGAAAAGGTTTATGTGTGCGTGATGATACTTAGAAATGTTGATAGATTTACTTTGATTTTTTTTTTCATAGGCGCCTTAATTGTTAAATTGGAAAATCGATCAAAAACATTACTAATTAAACATTTGGAACACGAACGTCCATGATCTTACGCTTTAAAATCGAATAATCCAATAATTTAACATCTTGAGATCTAGAGAAAGAATTCTCATAAAGAACTTAATGGCCCTGATAAAAATGATTGTTGAAGGAAAGGAGGAAAACAAATTGGACAAGTCTTGCAAATTTCCAGGCGCTCAAAAGAATTGATTTTCAAATCAATTTTCGGAAGTAAACAGCCTATATCTGCAAAATGTTCACTTTCAGGGAGCTTTCAATTTGCGATTTGATAATACATTAACATTACACCCGGTCCCTAACAGTCTTAAGAAATCTATCACGAGAAAGAAATGAAAATACTGCGAATAAATGGAGTATAATAGTACAATTTAGGAGAACGACTTTCTCATTTGTTTTTGTCCTATTTTGTACGAAATGAATCCAAAATGTGCAATATGTCGTGGAGGATTACATAATATGTATACGGTGTGACCGTTGGACCGAGCGAAGCATGTACGTAAATCCGTTTCCCGAGTGGTAATCATAATTCCGTTAAGTACGGTAGCTAGATTATGATTCATTTAAAAAATATATTTTGAATGAAATTTCCTTGCGCTAAACATCCAGTAACATCTCATTAAAGGAGTTTATATGGGGACAGCAGTTTTACATGATCCGCCTATTCATTGAACGCGGGAAATAAAACGCAAGGCGACGTAAACTGTGCATTGTGACGTCACATTTTGCCTCGACTTTTTTCTCTTTTTCAAAACAAACAATTATAAACAACAATAATACATTCCGTATGCAATGAAAAAGGCCGTTAAAACTAAACAAAATTAACCAATAAATTCAAAATGGTAAAAAAGTAACCGTAATTTTATCGTATATTCTTATTCAAAGAAACTCATGAACTCGTTCATCTATTTAGTCGTATTACGGTTTTATATGTATTTATTTGCTAAAACCTGTTACAATGATAATTGTACTATTCACTTTGAACAAACTGAGTGTTTAAATTACGAATTGCACGTCAGAGTCTTCTATTATTGGCATTCAAAATAAAACACGAATAACTGTTGAAGCAGGTAATGAAAAAATAAATGGCGGCACCCATATGGATCACGAAAATTTCAGTGAACGTATATAGAGATTATCTCTTTTTCTTTTGCTGATTTTGACTTTTTTCTTTTACATACGTGTTACCTTTAGAGCCTTGCTTCGCGGACGGGCCTTCGGCCCGTCCGAGCTTCGCTCGGTATAATAGCTTTAATGACTAGAGCGCGGGAAATAATCCGAGCTAAATCTCAACCTCTAACAAGAATTTTTTTTTGACGCCAATCCCAGAAGTCCCTCGTACAAAATGGTGGATGGTTCGATTCGTAAAATAATAATAAAAAAAAAATCTTTGAAGTAATATGTATACGGTGTAACCGTTGGACCGAGCTAAGCATGTACGTAACTCTGTGTCCCGAGTGGTAATCATAATTCCGTTAAGTACGGTAGATTATGATTCATTTAAAAATATATATTTTGAATGAAATTTCTTGGCGCTAAACACCTAGTAACATCTCAATATTAAGGTAGTGATTGCATGGGTCATTGAAAATTAATGAATCTATGAATTTTTTTTATTTTTACATATTTTGTAGTTGACAGTATCTGCAATTCATTATGAAAGTATCATATATGGTTATCACGGAAATTGTGACGCTACGGTTGTCATGGTAACCCCTCTTGTTGACTTTCCGTAATAAATGGTACATGTATTTGAGGTGATGTTTAAAAATGATACATAAGGGGTAAGGGATACACATTTTATATCAAATTGAAGTTAAAGCCTTAAATGATATATAATTTGTATTAATTAATATGTCCATTTATTTTCATATGAAGTAGAAGCAGGGCTGCTTATGAGCAATTTCGCAATTTTTAGAAGGCAATTATTCACCAAAGCAGACATAATTTCAGCCCCTGAGGAATAAATGACCAATTAATTTTTTTAATTTTTAAATATGTTTTAACATATGTTAGGAGGAATTTTTCCTGAAAGTATCAATATTGGTTTTCAGGTTTACTATGGCGCTATGATCACTATAGTTACCCCCTCCCCCTCCTTACATAAATGCTGCAGGTGATAATTACAATAGATATGCATCTTACATGCATTTATTTCAACTCATATTAAAACTATGAAAATGTTTTGATGTTTATTATTGAATTTATTCTACATAGAATGATAGTACTGTTGCTTTGGAGATGTTTTTATTACTTTTTATTTGAAATTACTTGTATATTCATGCTTTGTAAGCGTATGTTAAAAACGCGGGAAATATAACACAGCCGGTGTAAGCTGTGCATTGTGACGTCGTATTACCTACGACGTGTTTTTTCTCTCTCTTTTTCAAACCAGGCGATTATGAAAAACAACAAAACTTTCATTATTTTTTAAATTATAAGAAATAACTGAACTAATTGAGAAAATCATATTAACAGCAAGTGCTGTTTTCGAAATTCACACTTTTTGATTTCTTTTAACATCCACGTTAATTTACATAGTAGATTTCCTCGATTCCCCGACTCGGAGCCTCTTAGCTGACGATCTCAAAGTGGAGGATGGGATTATTTGTAGCAAAATAAAGTGTTTTAAATCTATGTATATGATTAATATTATCGATATTTTTTGCTCAAAATGACGTGTTTACATAACCCGTACGTGATTCCTTGGCCTAACAGTTTCCCTTGGATATTACACCCAGCATTTTAGATTTATGTGCACAAACACCATATTCATGTTATGAAATTTATAGCATTATATATCATAATTTAATAGGCTTAGTGGTTTGTGAATTAAATTTACGTTTTGTAAGACTGAAAATTAACCGGGGGGAGGGGGGGGGGGGCTATATGAATCATGGAGACGTAAACTATGACTATTATTTATAAGACAGGCCTAATTCAATAATCAAAACACAAGGGATTTTTCATTTGTATTTTATTTTACTTGTATATTTCTAAACATATTTTCACTTTATCCTGTGTCTGGTTATATCTGACAAGTCTTTGTTTCCATTGTCTCTCATTATTACTGATGCTTAGCGTTTGACGTATTCCGGAATCGGAAACGAAAATAGTCTCTTTTTAGATAATACATGAATTAAACCACGTGATGCCATGCAATCACTACCTTAAAGGAGTTTATATGGGGACAACAGTTTTACATGATCCGCCTATTCATTGAACGTGGGAAATAAAACGCAAGGCGACGTAAATTGTGCATTGTGACGTCACATTTAGCCTCGACTTTTTTCTCTTTTTCAAAGTAAACAATTATAAACAACAATAATACATTCCGTATGCAATGAAAAAGGCCGTTAAAACTAAACAAAGTTAATCAATAGATTCAAAATGGTAAAAAAGTAACCGTAATTTTATCGTCTATTCTTATTCAAAGAAACTCATGAACTCGTTCATCTATTTAGTCGTATTACGGTTTTATATGTATTTATTTGCTAAAACTTGTTACAACGATAATTATATTATTCACTTTGAACAAACTGAGTGTTTAAATTACGAATTGCACGTTAGAGTCTTCTATTATTGGCATTCAAAATAAAACACGAATAACTGTTGAAGCAGGTAATGAAAAAATAAATGGCGGCGCCCATATGGATCACGAAAATTTCAGTGAACGTATATAGAGATTATCTCTTTTTCTTTTGCTGATTTTGACTTTTTTCTTTTACATACGTGTTACCTTTAGAGCCTTGCTTCGCGGACGGGCCTTCGGCCCGTCCGAGCTTCGCTCGGTATTACAAACCTTTCTTATTTGAAAGGAAAGGATGACAATCATATTCTTCCCCCTTTCTTTTTAAAATATTGTCTAAAGAAATGTAAACAGTCACGTCACAACTACCAGGCTACGTCACAACACGCTCGTTGCATTTCCCGCTAAACTGATTCCTACATTGGCGAGAAGAGCAAGACAGTAATCCTACGTATTGACAGTGAACCAGATCAGTTTTCCTTGTTTTCAATATAAATTTTTTGAAAATGTATTCAGATATGCTGCGCTCGCCCCAACGGTCACACCGTAATCATATTATAAAATAATGATCAATATTATATGAAATATTAATGAAATAATGATTGATTGATTGTATCTTGCTTAACGTCTCGCTCGAGAATTTTTCACTCATATGGAGACGTCACCAAGACCGGTGAAGGGCTTCAAATTTAGGCCTATACTCGGCGCTTACGGCTATTGAGCAGTGAGGGTTCTTTAGCGTGCCACACCTACTGTGACACGGGACATCCGTTTTTAAGGTCATCTCAGAGGACCCGTGACATTCACACCTGATGCCGAGCGTTTGGCGATGGAACTGTCACTACCCGTTTTAACGACTTGGGTCTGTCGCGGCCAGGATTCGAACCCCGGCCTACCGCATTCGGGGCGAACGCTCTAACCCCTCGGCCACCGCGGCGGTCAATGTTATATAAAATATCAATAAAATGAATATCAATATTATATGAAATGCCAGAAGTGGTGTAAATCAAATGTGGATTCTAAAAAATTCTAAAGAACTTTTAGTAAACTTGAAATCACAAAACTTTTCTGAAATCAACAACATCAAAACGTATGGCTCCAACTCTTTACTCGACCATTCCTCACGATAAATTAAAGACTAGACTTTGACATCATAGACAGTTGCTTCTTCAACAAAAATGGAAAACGCAAATATCTAGCAATCAATCATCCAAAAAATTACTTTGTTAAACGCCACTCTGATTCCACGCACAAGTATTCTGAAGTTGAAATAAAAATATGCTAGAGTTCCTCATTGACAATATCTTCGTGGTCTTTGGTGATCAGGTCTTCTAACAGTCTGTTGGAATGCCTATGGGCACGAATTGTGCTCCTTTGTTAGCTGACCTGTTCTTTTATTCCCATGAAGCAGAATTTATTCAAAAACTTCTACGTGAGAAGAAAAAATCTCTTGCTGTGGCCTTCAATTCGACATTTAGATATATCGACGATTAACAATAATAATTTTCATTCGTATGTGATTGTCGATTCAACATATCCCAGTGAACTCGAAATAAAAGGCACCACAGAGTCACCCACTTCTTCTTCATACTTAGATACTTTATTGAAAGTAGAGATTAACGGCAAAGTAACAACTCAACTTCATGACAAACGGGATGATTTCAGCTTCTCCATCGTCAATCCCATATTTATGTACATGTAGCAATGTTCCATTATCACCTGCATATGGTGTTTACATCTCTCAACTGATTCAAGACGCAAGAGCTTGTTCTACGTATGGTCAGTTTTTAAACCGAAGCAGGCTACTGACAAACAAGTTGATGGTGCAGGGATTCCAATAGTATCGTTTAAAATCAGCATTTCGCAAATTCTATGGTCGTTATAACGATCTAGTTTACCAATACAACCTATCATTGGGCGAAATGCTGCCTGACGTGTTTCATGCCGATTGTTTGGCCGTTTTTGGCACACTGATTCTGACTACCGATAACTCCGTTTACCAGATCAAGATATAGGACTCACGGCGGATGTGACCGGTCGACAGGGGATACTTACTCCTCCTAGGCACCTGAACTCATCTCTGGTATATCCAGGGGTCCGTGTTTGCCCAACCATTTATTTTGTATTGCTTATAGGAGTTATGAGATTGATCACTGTTCGTTATCTTCGCCTTTCATGAAATATCAATAAAATAATATACATTTATTGCATGATAGTGAGGGAGATATGAAGATTTATTCACCCAAGAAAAATCACATTCCCCGAGGGCAACGTCATGGGTGAATAAATCTTCATAAATCTCGAACATTCATGCAATAAATTGTTTATTATACCGAAACAAAGCAAGACCGCAAAATTGTATTTGATATTGGAGTTTACTCATCTATACATTGTACATGTATGTAGCTGAAATCGCCCTAACAGTAACACCCCGCCGTCATCGTAAATATAGAAGGTACAAACAGCGAAATACAGTGATATAACCAGTTTTTGTATATCCATTCTCCTTGAATGCTGATTTACTTGCTTGTTTTTGTATCAACCAAAATCAGGCGATTTTAAAACTGTATATCAGAGACCCGCATATTTTGTGCCTTACGAACTATGAAAGTAGAATGACTCGGACTTATTGTGACGTCATAATACACTTCGTCTACTTTGACGTTAAATTTATGGAAAATGAACGAGGTTGCCCAAGAGGTAAATATGATGGGGAGATATGATGTTTGAGAGGGAGATATGAAGTTTTGTCATCCCTGGCACGTGACTGTATAGACCAATCAGATCACGGGTTGCATAGAATTCTCATACTGAGGTATAATAATAATATAGGTTATAGACTTTGTATGGGAAAATATGACGACCGAGTTTTTTGGCGCGTAGACGGACCGAGCTTGCGAGGTCCGTTCGCGACAAAAAACGAGGTCGTCATATTTACCATACAAAGTCTATAACCTTTTTATTATATACTTTCAATTTCATTTAGAAACTAACAATAATTTTATTTTTAACAATAACTTTATCAGTTTAACTGAGTAAAAGATGAAAACACGAAAAATTTGAAAATTAACGGCGTAGAAATTTGATTGTGATTTTTTTTATCATTATACAACTAACAATGCTTCACACTTATCGTATATACTCGCATATAAGTTGACCCGCACGTAAGTCGGTAACCCCTTTTCGGTGTTTTTTTTAAAATAAGTATTCAACACTACCCCTCATATAAGTTGGGACTGATTTTTTTGTTATCAAATTGTCCGCCATCTTAATATCCACTTTCTAGCAAGAGTTGTGTTTCTTTGTTGTATATATTTTGTGAACGTCGATCTCGTCTCGATCATTATTTACGATAACCTCATGTTTTAATACAATGAATAAATAACATTTCAATGTTTTTGTTTTTTTTCCAGACATAAGCTAGCTACGTATTTATAAAGCAAAAATACAAACATGGAAGAGAGTTAACACAGAACTTCAGTACTCTTATTGTCGATTAATGGAAGCAAAGAATAATTCACCGTTTTCGTTCTTATGGAAATATTTCTGTAGTTCAGCTAGAGGAATACCATCGTATCATCACAATAATCACTAGCATCACTATCACTATTAATGGTTTCACTCTTGTCATTTTCTCTCGCGTCATTTGTGGAGGACTGTAAAAATTCATTGAAGAATGCGTCGTCTTCTCCATCCAAGCTGTTGCTGATTCCACATTTCTTAAATGATCTCATGTGTCCTCTGACGATAAGACCATGTCGTTTCATGAATCGTGAACACCACCCGGCAGATGCTTTGAAGTCGGCTGGTGCGAGGATCTTGTGGCATATTCTCTGTAGGGGTTGAAGGCGGAGAGTGCCATGTGTCACTATGTAACCTCGTTGCCTCTGGTCTGTTACCCACTCTATCAGCTGACTTTTAAAACTGGCTACTGGTGATGATATGGTTTGGATTTTTTTCATTGGACGTTCAAGATCCTCCAGTTGCGTCTTCTATTTTTGCATGGTGGGCGGTAAATCTAGTATTGCCGACTCCCGATGGTTCCGGATTGCGATTTTCTAGATAAATTAAAACCGGCGAACAGAATTACTTCATACTTCTCGGGAACAATCTTTATGTCCAAATCGATTCACACAATTGAAAAAAAAAACCCCAAAAATAATAAGTATAGATTCTTAAACTTGAAATGTCGCCTACTCAAAAGCAGTACTAGTACTGTGTTGTAAATACAAAAACCGAAAACAGACACTTTTCATTCAATACATAGATTTTATAAAGATACTTTAAAAAAAACTTTTAAAAAAAACGATGTTGAATAAATCTTTATGTTTAACTGGAAGTATTTCTTCTTAATCATAGTTTTAATGATTCCAAAATATATATGTAGGCCTAATTAGTGTACTGCCGACTCACGATGGTCCTTGTTTGTGATCGATGATTTATAGATAATATCAAAACCGACGAACAGAACAACTTCATTTTTTTCGGAAACAATCTTTACGTCCAAATTGATCCACACAATAAAAAAAATAATATATATAAATTCTTAAACTTGAAATGTCGCCTACTCAAAAGTGGTCATTTATAACCAATTTTCCACTTCGGATGAAAGTGAAAACCGTTACATAGCAAATTAGATTAATTACCATCTAATGCACGGCAAGCCGCATTGCCTTTAAATTTTGAACAAAAAAAGTCTTGGTGTGAATTAAAATTTCCCGGGGGTGGGGGTGGGGGTGGGGTGGGTGGGTGGGGTGATGGTGTGTGTGTTAATGGGGACAAATCAATAAAAAAAAAAATGACATTTCGAAATTCCAAGCGGGTGTTCTATTATTTAAGACAAAATCTATTAACAATTAAAACAAATTTATATATTTGTATCTAAAATCATATATTTTTAGTATATTTTCTAAAATCGGGTTTGAATTTTCTTTCTTCCCCCAGCAAAACAATATCTAATAAGAAATTTGAAGGACCAATTTTACAAAAAGAAATCAATTTATCTTGATTTTCTAATGATGAAAATTTACATATATTAAAGCTCAGAATTTGTTATATTGTTAAAAATCTTATGTAGTGAGATTATGTAAATATGTTATATCTGATTGCTCCTTATGAGCCATGTTGTTACGCTATGTTTGTTCAATTGGATTGCTCGTCCCGAGCAATCTTTGTTTGTTAACATAGCATTGCTCCTTTCGAGCAATGCACATTACCTATATATATATATATATATATATATATATATATATATATATATATATATATACACACACAGTGGAGCCTCGTTAATCCGGACGCTTTGGTTCCCAGCAAAATCGTCCGGATAAATGAAGCGTCCGGATAATTGAATCGCATATTTTCTAGCTTTTCATAAGTAGCCAATATGTGCCTACTTTATTGATGCATAGTGAATTAAACACATTCTATCATTGGATTTAACCATTTGCATTAGTAAATAAATTATGATAATGTTAACATTTACATGTATTTCAAAGCACTAAAATTTAATGTACGTGTTCAGTGTATTTGCCTGTGCTTACATTGTACATACATATGACCCTAAAAAAATATACAAAACTGTGTACCGTATGCACTAAAACAAATAATGAAGCACTTTATGTAACTATAAGTAATTAAATCATTAGTAACTAACAATCATTTACATTTCACACATTTCATCACACTTTTACTTTTTAAAGAGGCCGGTAATTTCCATCTGTCACGATTCACGGGTTCGGCGGTCTGTTAAAACAATCTTCATCGTCCAATCTTGATATAAGAATTTCGTGATTATCATGTCAGTTGACAACATTCTTTAGCCAAAATTCAATCTGCCAGACTTTATATTTCTTATTCTATAATTATCCAAGACAATATCAGGAGAACAAAATCATTTAAGCTCGTAATATCAAGACCTACTACTGCTTTGATCTACTCACGCGCACCTATTATTTTCATGATGCGATAATAACGGAACAAAACTCGGGTGAAATTAACATTACAGGTACATACAGAATTTAATTGTCATTTTCCTTAAAATGGTAATTTTCTCACTTCTACGCAGAGTTTAAAATTTCGAAAGCAATAAAGCTCTACAACATCGTAAGAAGAATCAATCGTACACAGGTGCATTCTACATGAGCGATATTCTAAACGTTAAAAAATCATACTATATATACATGTGCATGAACATACATGTATATTTCACGCCAATCAACAGAATAAAATCCAGAATCTAGAAGTATAATCTACACTCTTTAGATTTGAATAAGCCGATATGAATTTACGAATCAGTATAACTGATACGTGTAGCAGTTAAAAAAATTATCATTACGGCATGATGTTTAATTTATTAATACTATTAGGGTATTGATCAAGACTATAAAATAATATGCTACAGATTTATTTACAAAATTCAACACTACACGCAATAAAGATCTTATGTGCGAAAATTGGCAATACAATGTCTCGATCGGCACGTGCTATCTAACGGACACACCACCTAATTGGAGAGAGGTGTTGACAGGGTACAGGTAATCGCTTCAATTAGACAGTTTGGCTTGTTTTCTTTATAATTTACACTTTGCTAAAATTGTCCGACACGGACCTTCCCTACACAAAATTACCGTCCGGATTAACGGTACAATTTTCAATGCATTATAACGTTTTGTAGTAAAAAGTGACCGTCCGGATCCGGAACGCGAATTTCCGGATTAATGATACAAAATAATGTATAAAAATTCCGTTCCCTAGAAAAATCGTCCGGAAGGTGAAGCGTCCGGATTAATGGCGTCCGGATTACCGAGGCTCCACTGTATATATATATATATATATATATATATATATATATATATATATATATATATATATATAAGGACTTGATGACCATCGAGAGAGTCAGTTTCTTAACTGTTGTCGTGTTTGTTTGACCATGGATGTTACATAGATGTAATGATTAGATTTCTGTAGATAAACTTGAAACTTTAACTACGTGTTTTTATTGAACTGAAAGTAGTATTTCCTCGAAGGACTTAATTCATAATTATGTAATTGAGGAATGATTTTATCAACTTTGGATTAACAGAATTAATAAGTAATTCTACGCCGTTTACCGCTCGACGGCGCTAAACATATATCAACAAAATCACATACATTTTGAATATTTTCTATTATTATAAAAAAAAAATTAAATACCGTATCTTTTATTTTATTTTTACTCTTAAATAGAATTATTTTTTGCGAAAAATAAACGTATATTGAAACAGACCAGAACACATAATTTAGTACGTTTGACTAAAATACCATAACAAATCGGGCAATATGTAAAATGGAGTAGAAATTCATCAAATTAAATTTAATTTGTTATGAGGGCCCTGCGGTAGAACTACGTCCAAATCGTAGAATCGGGGAAACACATAATTTATGTGGCTAAGAGTTTTGCCATAATTTAGAAACACAAAGAATGCCTAATTATGACAATTTTTATTAATTTTTAAAAGTAATTTGTTTCCATTTTAATGGTATTTTTCTTTGGATCATATTGTGTTATTTCTCTATAAAGTTAAGAAATAAGCTAAATCTTCCATCATTGGATATTGATAAAAGCACATTTTACAATTACATGAAGAATTACTATATTGATAATATTAACATGCAATTGCAAAATACTGAATTCTCTAAACGTGGAAAATTGCTATTTTACAGTAAAATTAGAAAGAACTATGAATTACAAGACTATTTGAAATTTCCAATTGCGAAAGTCGTACGCTCTAGATTAACAAAACTAAGAATATCTGCCCACCCTTTAGAAATTGAAACTGGTAGATATTCAAAACCATGTATTCCAAAAAAATGTCGTTGTTGTCAGTTTTGTAAAACTACTGTTGAAGATGAGTTACATTTTTTATATGACTGCTTCATGTATAAAGATATAAGAAAGAAATATTACCCTTTGAACATCTACAATTCAGACGATGATATATCAAAGAAAAACCATTGTAAAGTACTATGCAACCCTGTCAATGTAGTTCATGCTAGAAGGTTTTGTGAATTTTTACATGAATGTTTCGAATTGCGCACCAAAAGTAGAGTGCTATAACTACATTTAATTTATGTAATATAGGGTTATTGAACTTATATTGGTGAATATTGGCACGAGTTGGCTGTGAAAATGCACGAGCTTGCGAGTGCATTTTGACAGCCAACGAGTGCCAATATTCACCTATATAAGTTCAATAACCCTTTTATTATATAGCTAAAGTATTTAGTTGTTAAATTATATCCCTTTTCACTCAAACTACTCCAAAACAGACGAGAATTCATCAATATTGGCAGTGTGCAATAACAGCATGTACTTCTTAACTGTTCAATATTTAACCCGTCATTAATGCATGAAGCAAACTGATTTTGTAAATGGGGACATCATAATTTATGTACAGTAAAACATTTTGCCTAAGTAAATATCAAATAACGGCTCTGTCAGATTCGGAGGACCGTCGTCTGCCATTTTGGCTTGTTTACGTCGTTATGGTAACGTCAATATTGAACGCTCATACTCGGAATGTTTCGGGCGCATACAATTTACGCAATGCAAAGTTAGCGTTCAATAAATTCTCAGGATATTGAACGCTAACATTCTCTAGATTTTACGAAGATTTTATATTAGACTATTTATTAGCTATAAGATAATATGCAATACTAAATTGCATACATAGTCTAATATCACAGGTACATATCAGATATATATTTGTATTTACATATACATGTAAATGAACTGTTAGTAATTAGTTTATTGTCATTATATATCTCATATTGTGTAACATGATTGTATGCCAACATGCTTGGTGAATCAATAAATAATTGAATTGAATTGAATGTTTGTTAACCGTACCTGTATCGGTGTCCGTTTTCGGTTTCTGTATTTACAACACAGTACTAGATTTACCGCTTTTGAGTAGGCGACATTTCAAGTTTAAGAATTTATACTTATTATTATTAGGGTATTTTAATTGTGTGAATCAATTTGGACATAAAGATTGAAGTTGATTCGTAAAATAAAGAATACCGATAAACAATAATTATACAAATCGGGTTCATTCTTCGTAAAATGATACGCATATTGACTTTTATGAACATAGAAGACGAGTTGAATTTATTTTCATTATTAACATCATAGCAGGAAGTATTCAAAATTGCAATTTATTGTCATCGGGAAGTTTGTATTCCCTATAGGAGTTATGAGATTGATCACCGTTATTTTCTCTTTGTTATTCATTGTTACCGGTAATTTTATATTCCTTTTAAGAGTTACGAGATTGATCACTGTTCGTTATTTTCACCTTGATATTTAAGCTATCACTTTTGTTGATTTGCTACTGACTAAAATGCATTCAAAATCCGTCAAATGTCGTGAGTTGTACGGTAGGAAAAAACATGGCATTAATATGCGCATATAAGTCAGACACAGACTTCAGGGTCGAATTTTTACTCCCCCCTCAAAAAAAAAAAAAAAACCAAAAAAAAAAAAAAAAAAACCAACAACAAAAAACAAAACCTCCGATTTATGTGCGAGTATATACGGTATATTCTATCTCCCACTACTTCATCCTTGTATCGTCCAGTTTCTAAACACAGAGACAGAACGCCGCATCTGAATGTTGTTGAAAGTAAATCTGATTTCGGTAATTCTACTGTCTGCAACATTTTTTTTTTTTAATTTTTACCAGTACGTAACGGGAATTGAATACAAAGCGTTCGTTATAGCGATGAAGGTTATTCCACGAAGCATTTTCAAAATTTCAAAATTTTCATCCTTGCAAATTACAAGTTGCATGTTGTGATATCTATGTCAGTGGCGTATTTAAGGGGGGGGGCGCAGCCGGCACCCCCCCCCCCCAATTTTTTGTTCAAACTTAACGTAAATCGTGGTATCTTGTTTAGAAAGATGTACAAAACAATGTAAGAAGCAATAATTTCTTCCACTCCCGGAGAAATAAATGACAAAATCTATTGATTTCTTGAATTACTTTATTGGGAGAACTTAATTTTTTCCAAAAACCCTTAAAATTTGCGTCATTTCATTAATTTCACCTCATAAAAATGATAGAAAAGAGTACAAAAGACTAAATTGGAGATATATTTCAAGCCCTACAAAATCTGTAAAATCCAGGAGCTTACGGGAGCTTCGTCCCCTGGGCCCCACCAGGACTTCACCCCCACACTCCCTGCCTCATAAAGTGGCGCCCCCCGTAACCGCAATTCCTGGATCCGCCCCTGTATGTAAGTATCCACATTTTGAATTGTTCCATTAAAGTCTTGAATTGCCAATTCCAACTTGAGGGCGATTGTTTAGTGTCCAGTCCCAAACGAGCAATTTGAACTTCCCACGTACATCACAGTCCCAAACGAGCACTCGCTTCATGATACGGTAGTTTGAACTTCCCACGTACATCAAACGAAGACGCGGTATCTTCACTTTAGGGCCACAACACAAATTCGGCCATGAATTCACTCTCCTTTCTCAATGGTTAATAATGGAGTAAAATGTTTACAACAACAGGATATCTTTGTACCGTTTCCCTGTAACGATGCTTCGTGTCTTATTATTATCTAATGCTGTAGTCGAGGACGGACGCAACAGTTTTCAATCAATTTTTCATACGTGTGGAATTTACTGATTAGATTGTATGAAATCGAGACATAACGGACCCAAGCCCTCTACCTCCTGAACGATCCTCATTTTGCTTGTTCAACATTTTTCTTCGTCGAAGATGATACCAAGACATTTTGAAGAAAGCTTCGTAATCAAGCTTTGTTTCCCCCTAAATGGAAATTATAAATACTTCTTTTGAGACCGCTTTTTCAAACGTGAATATTTTGGGGTTTTTGAAAATTTTTACTTGGTAGGCTGTAGCCATTTTCTTCGCCAAGCATCAAGATTACCTAACACGATTCGCACATTCTCTTTAGTTTGTGAAATAAGCGCAATGCAATTTGCATAGAGAAAGATCATTATTGTGAACACAGTTGTTTAATAGAATGGTTACAAAGGTAGAGTCAATATTCTGAATTCCACTGTTTAAGGTATTATTTAATCCAAACACGATCGTCGACAAGTTAATCATTGTCATCTTAAATCTGCGTGACTCTTTTAACATAGAAATGTAAATATTTTCTACAACATAATGAAGACCAATTCCTCTGTAGTTCAATAGAATAAATACAGAACAGATGATAGCTTGCGTGATATCGATAGCTCAGTTTATATTACTGAATACGTTTATCGGGTGGGGTTTGTGCTTCTTTGAAGTTTAAGCATTACATTCGTTTAGTGCGTTCGTCCTTTTTTGTTGTTGTTTTGTTTTACACTTATATACCTTTAAAATAGGTTTCTGTGCGTCTCTGAGTTCGTTATCATGGTCGTGTGTGAGTCGTTAAGTTCGTTATCGGGGTGTGTGAGTCGTTAAGTTCGTTATCAGACCGTGTGAGTCGTTAAGTTCGTTATCAGAGTGTGAGAGTCGTTAAGTTCGTTATCAGAGTGTGTGAGTCGGTGTCGGTAAGTTCGTTATCGGGGTGTGTGAGTCGTTAAGTTCATTATCAGAGTGTGTGAGTCGTTAAGTTCGTTATCAGAGTGTGAGAGTCGTTAAGTTCGTTATTAGAGTGTGAGAGTCGTTAAGTTCGTTATCAGAGTGTGAGAGTCGTTAAGTTCGTTATTAGAGTGTGTGAGTCGTTAAGTTCGTTATCAGAGTGTGAGAGTCGTTAAGTTCGTTATCAGACTGTGTGAGTCGTTAAGTTCGTTATCAGAGTGTGAGAGTCGTTAAGTTCGTTATCAGACTGTGTGAGTCGGTAAGTTTTTATTCAGACTTGCAATATCATCATTTGATTATTCTATAAACTCACATCTGAAGTCATTGTTATTTGTAGTCTACCCTCCAACGTCCTTAAAGCTGACAAAGAGTAATAAATGCTCTACAATATGTTTTCGCGCATGCCCGTAACTCCAAACTCTCTTTAAGATTTCCGGTCTTTCGGGAGACAATGTGCAATATCGTGTTAATTTCGTTGACCTAGCTCTCGTCTCCGACAGATGCGTGCTTCACCACATATACAATGTATCAATGCTGTAAAGATCCTGCAGCCTCAAAATTCACAGTAACAAGAGGCCCACAGGGAGTGTCGGTCACCTGCATTTTAGGTAAAGGTACAATAGCACCAAGGGCTACGAAATCTTTGATAATTTTCCTGATCTGCATATCTAAGCTAAATTTTAATATTCAGCAGCAGTATAAAATGCGTTCTCAAAACACAAAAGCTCTCAAAAGTTACCATACTGATGAAAGACTTTGTATGATATATGCTATATTGACACTATAATACTATTTTGGACCCTCCCTAAAGTCAGAACCAATGCCCCCAAAATTTCACACATTTGAGTACATTATGATAATGCATGTAAGTTATCTCCCATTACATAGGGACATAGAGAGAAATGTTTTTCTAAGATTCAATACATTTTACTACATATTATCATTATATTTGCCCTACCTTAAAGTATTGTTCTGACTGAAGGGCAATAAGTTTTACAATTCAAGGTAGAGGGATTTCCAAACCGTGGGGTCCGTATTTGCCCAACTCTTTATTTTGTATTCATTATATGAGACTGGTTACTGTTCGTTATCGTCACCTTTTCGGCTCCTTCTAAATATTCATTTTATTTTTATCTAATGTCGTAAAATTATAAAAGAAGTTCATTAAATGTAATGGATACATGTAAAATACATGTATGACCATACTGACCCCGCACTTGACTTGGAACTTCCCCCCTAGGGTTGCGAAATTCACAATTTTGGTACATTCCTAGATATGCATTTTAGTTTTGAAATCTTTCGAATGAAAAAGAATTGGAAGGGAAGAAAGTTAAAATTTTCAATTGTTAACGCACGACAGACGATGCAAGACGATGGACGCAGACCAATAGCAATAGGTCATCTGGGTAACTCGTGTGACCTAAAATGGGCATGGACATGATGGAGAATAATTCATTGCAAATGAAATATGCATGGAATACATGCCATCGCACAGATATGCACACAGAGGCAATACACATTGATGTAAAACAAAAAGAACTGATTTAGCCCGTATGCATTTACAACATTTATAATGCATAAATGCACCACAAGAGATAGGTAACAGATATGAAAACAGTGATATTCATTGCACTTTATAATCAGGAATCACCAGTTACACAAATGAATGCAAATTAGAAAAACTTCGAAGAAATTCAAACTGACATCACACTTGTAAGTATAAAACGACCCTTGTCTAGAATGAAATGAATGAGATCAAATGTAAAATGTTAAATCAAATAGATTATCCTAAAGGATATTTAAATTCTTTGATCAAAAACATAGATAATTTATATTCTAAAAGCCGTTATGAATTAATGATTTATATTCTGAAAGCTTTTATGAATAAATGATACACAAATCAGCTTATTTTTATTAAATGCATATGAACAAAAATGATGAAATCGAGAAATGCGCAGCTTTGACGAGGAATTATAAAAATTCCAGAAATAGGATTCAAAATCGTCACAAGGAGTCAATGGTTTAATTAACATATTGTCTGGTGTTCGCGATATCTGAAAAGTTGATGACATATTAAGATATCAAAATCAATCCTCGTCACGTGAATAGTCCTTTTAAAATTATTATATATCAGTTACAAAATGCAGCTCCTTAAGGATTTCCAAACAAACAAACAAACCTTAAAATTTTATGTCACTTTCTTTCAAAAAAACATAGGGTAAGTGGCTCATTTACTTAAGAGTGATATCTGAAGATGTATAACATAGTTAGTCATCAAAATAACACCTTCTCTAATTATAAACCGGGATTATTAATATACATGCATTTAATACAAACACTTAGCTTCAAGAAAAACATGAAATTCAAGGGTAGTTTATATCAAGATTTATGAATATAGCTGATTTCCTTCTCTGAAAATTTACGGCATATTGAGATATCTAAATCTCTGCTAGATATGTGTATAGTCCTGTTTTAATCCTGCACGCAGTTTATAATGTTTTCATAAGCGTTCTATCAAAATGCATCAGTAACTGATTTCCTTACGAGTGATATCTGAAGATTAGTGTCAGATATTGGGATATCATATATCTAATGCAAACACGAAGCTCCTTAAATAAAAAAAAAAAAGGAACTTGACATTGAAGTGTAATTTCTTTCAAATGGTAACAGGGGTTGATTTCTTTAATCAGATACCTGAAACATGATGACATATTGAGATCCTTGTCATGTGCAATAACTCTGAATTAATCATATATCTGATACAAACACCTGGCTTCTCTGGGGATTTTAAAGGAAACTTGAAATTGAAGTGTACTTTAAGTAGCTACATGTGACATCTGAAACTTGTTTTGGTGAGACCGATTTATTAAGTTTTTTTTTCAGAACCCTTACAACCCAACCTGACGATTTTATAGAGGGTTTACCGGTAAATAATGTCTTCTCTCTCCCACATTCACACAGACAGACGTTTATTCTAAACACAGGTTAGATGTAAAGAAAGTACAATGTTGGACAATGTACTCTGTCTGAGTTTATAGATATACTGCATATTAATTAACAATCAGATGCATATTGTAATACCAAGGTTGTTGTAAAAGGTACACCATGTAAACAAACTATTGATTGGATATGGATCTATATTTTAGACATGTCATGTACCCCATTGTCTACTTTAAGTTCTTTAAACAAAATTTTTATTATAAAATAACAGAATGCTAAGAAGAAATATTGCAGCACATTTTTATTGTAACATTTCACATTATATACTCAAGTTTTTACTGTTTCAAATAATTTCCATTTCTTTTCAAATTGATCTGTACAATTTTTTTTCTGAGCAATTTGTTTTTCTACTTTGTATACCTTAGTCCAGATAATTTTATATTCATTCAATGAAATTTATCATTGCTTTGCATTTTGTAAAGAATAAAGAATGTTTCAAATGATAATTTACAATGTTTACCATTTCAATTTCTGAACATTCAAGGATAAAAGTTTTCTTAATAGTTATAATATCAAATGCAAAAGCCTCGCTGAACAAATAGTGCACATTTCTTTAAAAAAAAAAAATACTGACTTTTTTTTACTGTCATGCATAACATATTCTAATGATTCTTTCTCTTCCAACCAAAAAGTACATAGATCGTTGTCTTATTTCTTAATCATTCTCAGAAAGGTATTTGTAGTTACAATTTTATGATTCACTCCATATTGCAACCATTGTAATTTGCTATCTTTTGTAATCTTGAAAACTATCTTACGAATTATTTTCCACTCTTTGTGTCACATTTTAAATTGTTCATCCCATTTTTTTGTCCAATTGGTTTATCTTTTCTTATTTCTTTACGCATTATACCTGTGATATTTATTAAAGCTGCATGACACTAGAAACAATTGCAGAATATTGAATTTTACCAAAATGTTTATTTGAAAATCGCATCTTATTAATAATAAATTATTTGAAAGTAAGAAAAATTCCATAATTTATTTATTAGATACAAAATTTGGTAGTTATGTATGCCCTACCATAGCAACTGTTTAATGATTGTGTAAAATATGAGAAAAGTGGCCCTATCAGTACCCTGAAAACCCCTGTCATCGACTGCATTATAAGAGCGTTAATCCTACCCCAAGACTGTCATGATCTGGAGGAACATCAGATAGTATATCTATATAAGAATTGATCGATCCATACTCATACCCTATCTCAAGCAGATCGATCCATACTCATACCCTTTCTCAAGCAGATGTGTATGGGAATGTCGCTATTTGTTCCAGAGGTACTTGCTGTGGTGATTTTATAGTACCCTCTGACACGCCCCGCGCTTGTTCACATTCTCTAAAAAAATTTCACACCACTACTTTCAATGTTTTGTTCTTTATCAGTGGGCGTGTTTTCCCCCCTGGTCATAACAGAAAGTCTACTGGAGGGAAAAACAATGTGGAAGCATATGCATATTAATAGGATACTTCGCATTTTTCATTGCTATAAATACTCTGGAGAGATGGCAATTAACATGCAGTCTTTCCCATTAGTTCGTTACTTGGCCTTCTGTTTAATCAAATCCACATTCTATCTATCTGCAAGAATGAAACCTCACATACAATTTGATTCCGAATATATAAAATGTCAAGAGATTTTCAAGGTTACGTGTGAAAGGCCAAGGTCACTGATTATATATTTCGAAAAAGCTGACATTGCGAAGGGATATAATACTTGTAAGGGAAGTCCATGGGTCTCGTATTGTGAATTTGTTATTTGAAATTAAACCCCGATTTCAAATAATTTGAAAATCATTTTATTTTACAAGTTACACGCTTTTTCATTGGTTGAAAAATCATTGGACTATTGTATCCAACGAAAAAAAAAAAATGGCCGGAACTACTTTCTATTGGAATGTTGGTGATTCCTCTGGATGCTTCGTATTTACATGTATATATATATTAGGGAATCCTGAAAAGAAAAACTTAACAATTCTATCGATCTCTATAAATTTATTAAACAAAAACAAACAAATATCAAATATAAATAATGATGAATTATGCAAAATGAAACAAACATGGCTATTTAAGGACCCCCCCCCCCCCCAATATAATAACACACATCTGTTTCTGCCACAGGGGGGTATATATATCACTCTGATCAATCTTATAACGGCTTATTGATAGAAATTCAGAGGCCTGTGGCTTCTGCAATTCCGGGCTGAGAGTTAAATGTATTCAACCGGGGATGACAATAGTCCAGTTTGCACCCTGCGACAACTTCCTTCATGTCACGAACCCAAATACCAGATACACCGCACACTGCCTCAGAGATACTGCAATATCGCAGCCCTTTAAAACGACTATGGTTTCGAACTCCGGCATAATATGTTCTTCCATAATCCTGCCAGGCACGGTAAATCTTCAAAATCATAAAAAAAGCTAGGAAAACGTCAGATATTTCGGACTAAATACGTTTATGAGCGGGCACCGAAACGAGGCTTTCGTACGACGTTACAACAGCTGTGACGCCTTAGGAATTCACTGATAAAACTCGAAAAACCCTCCGTAACACTCACCTGTCCACCTGGAAGCCGTGACAATCCTCAAGACAACCTTACCTGGCATCCCACATCTTGATATACATGTATGCCCGTGTCCCAGCTTTCCGTTAGTACCAATATCGAACTTTGCGCTTAATTCCAGTTCCACTCAACAAAATTTCTGCAATTTTCTCTCAACAGGACTTATCTCTATCTCATCCTTTTAAAAATTTATTATTTTTAAATAATAAATTCATTCCTTAATTCTACTAACTGATATCAAAAATGTCAATTATTGCTTTAGAAGAACACCCAAACGTGTTATAAAGACGTGGTTACAAACTTCTTCCTGAATTTAGAATGACACACGTCTTTTTCATTTCAAGTTAACTACATACTGGTATCTACAATTGAAACGTTAGTGTTACTATTCCCTACTCCGGAATCTTGGGATGTCTGACTGGAACTTTTCAGAGTTTTATTGCTGTAGTTCCGGTTCCTTCTTTTCTTGATGATAATGTACACAGCTCCATTCAACACCCCGCCGAGGTTCGTAAACATGACAACAACGGTAAAGAATTCCTGTGGCACCACAGCGAAATTCTGCCACACACTGATGATCCCGAGCGCCCACCACTGGATGAAAAAAGCGGTCACAAAGAGACTCATTAATTTAGCTGCACTATGAGACGCACGAAGGGTTTGGGCTTCGCTTCCAAGCATGGTTTTAATCTGCTTGGATTCGGTGTAAATCTTCCACCATGTTAAGATGTAGAGAACCACATTTATGACCAGGATGACTGTCATCGGCGCAGTTATAAAGAAAACGCTGGCTAGTGCTCCTTTTACACCATCAAAGTAGCAGCTGCAAAATGAAGAAATGAGATGAAGGGACCAATTAATCTAAATTACGGAGAAACTTTATTTCAAAATTTGCAAGTAGAATTAGTTAAAGAAGTCTTACTAAGATCCCGAGGGTCCATAATATCCCAAATTCACGGCACACATTGACATCACAAAAGGAACACCGAAGGTGTACAGAAGGAGCTTCCAGTCGTATCGTCCAAGTTTAAACTGTTTCTGTAAATAAATAAGTCCAAACGCATTGATCGCTGCAACATTGGTCATTAGAAGCTGTGCAGACACAAATTCTCCGATGAAAAAGGAATAAAACTCGCACAACTGTACAGGATACACGTGCTCTTTTGTGATGACCATTTGGAGATGGTCCATACTATGTGTCACATTGAAAAGAGCGTCGCACGAAGACAAGTAAACAACAAAACGTTCGCTTCGCATCCATGTAAAGAATGAACGCGTCTGGTTTCGAAAAGACGCGATGATCACAGCGGAAGCACTTATGAGACTGAGAAAGATACAGCATAGAGCAGGTATGTGGATAAAAAGAAACCACCCTGTATCCAATCCATAAACATCTAAATCATATCCATCCCTCAACCTTCCCTTGGTCTGATGTGTGACATTTTCAACAGAACTGTTTAAAGTTAAATTCACAGTAGATTTGTTATCCATTGAAGTACAGGCACTGGAGACTATTAATGAAGATGTATGTCAACGAGTGACGACCAATGTTTTGATTGTGGTTCTGAATTCATCTGGAAATAAATGACAATTGACAGTGAATAAATACATGTAAGTCCCCATCCTTATCAACATAACACTCTTGGATAATTGGTATTGTTTCAATTCTTTGATAAAGTCATCCAAAGGCTTGTTATAAACCATGCTACTTTACATCTCGACATGAGAGACTGCAATTCTCTCCATTATGGGCAATTTGAAAATTGCCATTTTATTCCTCTGTCACTGCGGGGGAAGTTTCGTTAAGAGCCATTGTAACGATTGGCGTTTTCTTAACTCAATATTTAGACATTACAATCGAAGATAAATGTGCATGGAATATGCTTTAATGCGCAATTATTTCGTTCATATTGATTTCTATTCACCTGTGAGAAAATTTCCGCTGAAATTCAAGAAAAGCACAGGAACGAATTCTTGCAACTACATTATTACTATGGTGCTTTTAGGATGTTAATATTTTCATCTTCGATTGATATTTTCTGTAGTTGTAACGAAAGTAAGCACACCATAATCCAGACTAACTGCAGAAACGACGTATCAGTCCCGAAGAAATGCGCGGGGCAATTGAGAAATTAAAGACCAATGAAAGCTGTAGCAAAGATTGCATCATAAATGGAGTATTCATTCAATGTAGTAACTTACATCTGCCATTGTTGCACAAACTTTTAGATAATATCTTAAGCTCTGGTTTACACCGAATCATGGTCAAATTTTTAACCCCAGTTTTTAACAATGATTACTATCGTGGTATATCTATAGTAAATTGTTTTAGTAAATTATCTACCGGTTTTCTCTAGATAAAATAGACCTTTAGAATGGGAACATAATCATAATATTAAGTCCGATGCACAATTTGGCTTTCGTTAAGGCTATCAGCTATTGACGCTATATTTGTCTTGCTAACAAGAAAAGGCTGCACTGTTGTTTATTGATTTGATTCTATTTTGATACATATTTGCAGAATTGAGTGATGGTAGAAAAGGTTTTTGCTTTTGGTATTCAAAGTAAAATGTTGAGAATAGTTACCTCCTTGTACAACGTAATATGTTGTGTGAAATACAAAGTTTATCTGATTTATTATTTTTGTGATGAAGCAGGTCTATTGCAGGGAGAAACATTATTACCGATACTTTTTTCATTAGATGTGAATGATTTTGAGACTCGTTTCATATCATATAATTGTCCTAGTATTAATTTACAGATGTTAAATGTATTTGTAATTATTTATGCAGGCGACGATATGGTTATTTCTACTGAATCCACTATGCTCAGTTTTTGACACGTATTTCTGTAGTGTATTACTTTATAGACTGAGTTACTGATGGAAAATATTTGTTAGTCTTAAAAGGTTATTCAAATACCGACACCTAATTGATAATGTCTGCCTGCAAACATATTTAATACCATTGGACAAAAGGTTGGTAACTAAAGTTAGGCTATCTAACCACTTGTTGAATTTTGAATTTCTGAGTTGCCCAATAGTTACTTCCTTTTCTTGAACTCTTTCGCACGGGCAAACTTATTTAACACCATTGGACAAAAGCTTAATAACTAAAGTTAGGTTATCTAACCACTTGTTGAATATTGAATTTCTGAGTTGCCCAATAGTTACTTCCCTTTCTTGAACTCTTGCGCACGGTGAGTGCAAAATATGTTTTCGTATTCACGTGGTGGGCACTGTGTACACACAGGTCACGTGCTACCCACATTTGCTTGATGACGCGACCTCTAAATATAGAATACGTGGTGGGTACAAATGTTCATGCGTTGCACAAAAGAGATGATACCTCGGAATACTTCTCATTACCAGCTCGTTAGAGTTATCGCGCTTTGATGACTATTGTGCGTCATTGGTAAGAAAATGCACAAGTCTCGCGAGCAAGTGCGAGGTTACTGGGACGTAAACGAAACGGTCATACCACCCCCCCCCCCCTTTTTTTAAAGAGTTAAAATACATAGTGTATTTTTAAATAAAATAACCATTGGTCAAACTGCATTTTTCAAATATTCTAACACAATCGTATTAAAAATGTTATATGTTTTTAAACTCCACAACACCTATTTTAAAAATTCCAAACAATGATGTTCTCTGTCCTAAATCCATCAATATTTTGTAATTTTCAAAATAGCTTAAATGCAGTTTGGAAACGCATTAGTTGTGTTAATTAGTGTTATAAACGTCTTTAAAAATGCAGTTTGGCATATATATAACTTGTTCTAAAATATGGAAATTGAGGGGGGGGGGGTGTTCGTGTACGATTACCAAGTCCATGCCATATGAACCTGTCCTAATTGTATGATAAAATAGAATGTCTTCATAGTCTGACAGAATAACTTTAAAAACATATTAATCACATTAATTACAAGAAAAGTTTCTGTGTTGGATGTGCATATAGGATTTTCCCTTCACAGTTCTTCTTGCGATTGATGCTTTATATCGGTCAGATTTGGCAAATTTAGTACCTGCACACCCTCACATAGTTTAATAAGTTCGCCTGTTTTCTTGTAAGAATAATCAATTCCTAAATTTGACTTTAGAATTTTAATCAGTGTTGTGGTTTGCAGTCGGTTATATATAATATGTATCCGATACCATAATTTATATTATGAATGCCTAAGTAATGTTTATGTATGTTGTCCCGGTAGCACGACTTTACGCGCCTTTAATTTGAAGAGTTCCACTAATGGAAATGATAAGTATTACTTCGTATTTAAGCACAAAGCACGTAGAACCACGGGAGTGGCGCCTAGACCCCTTTGTTTTCACAACGTTCATTTTACGTTATCAATTTATTTTTACATGCAAAATAAGATAAATTGCCTGATCCCCCCCCCCCTTGACAGTAGTACTGAATGGTAAGAATTTCAGTTTGAACAGATGAATTGGAGAACCGAACGAACGCTCCCCTTTTAGGAAATTGGAAGTTTTGGCGGCAAAATAAAAAACCCAACATCTTTGGGGTTTTTTTTTTGCTTGTCAAAAGTTTTAGAAATATATGGTATCAATTTCTCTCTCTCCCCCCCCCCCCCCCCCCCCCCAACGTTAACGATCTTTTGAAAAAGATTTTTTTTTTTTAATTTCTGCTTGTTAGAAAGTTAAAAGAATTAAAATCTGAGAATGTCTGAAAATCTGAGAAAATTTATGCTTCGAGCAATTTATCAAGCTCTCATAGGTCAAAGGCTTGCGTGAGGTTTCCTTTGGTAGTATCATTCGAACACGATTTCTTGCTCAATTAAACATTTGCAAATATGGCGCATTTTACTTCAGACCAGTAAGGCTGCAATCTTGTTAGAGACGGCTAGTTTAAAATGTTACCTGCAAAGATCACTGTATACAGCCGATGGCCGTAGTAAATATTATGGTCATCAAAAAATGGCGGTTGACCTCATCGGCACGTATTTTATAATCACGATTTCAAACGATTGATTATTTATTTGCATCATTTTACGATCATTATCAAGTATCCAGTGGAGGATTCTTAATGTTGGTCACTGTAGTGGTCTCCATTTGAAGTAATGTATCGCACAAATAAGAAAATCAAAGAAATTTCGCCATGGTTCTCAAGTCGAATTACGCACGTATAGAATCACCCCAGTAAAGAGTTGCAAAACGTTAATATTTATATTAAAAAAATCACAATGAAAAGAAAAGATCACCGAACAATAGTAATTAAATTTAATCTTCCTCCCACTTAGTTTTTATTTAAAACAGAGGACTCGCGTACATTTGTTAATCCCAACAGTCAGCTGAACTAGTTTGATAATAAATGTGCATACTTTTTACATACTTTATCTATTTCTATTACAATATGGTAATAAAATAAATTCATCCGATTAGATGAATATGAATAAAAAATGAAATGTTACAACCCAAAATATGATATTGCATGTATTAAACAATTAAATTTAAACTAGCATTTATCGACATACTTCTCATCTTCTTCATCGAATTAAATCAAATTTATTGAAATAAATAAATATGAATACATGATGAAAAAAGTGCAACTGTGAAAGGTAGTACTTAAACTTACTAATTCAAAGTACACGTACAATCACTTTGGCACAGTGCTTTGACCTTCTCGAAGGATTATGCTATTCTTCCCCGCGGGCAGGTACTTCCAGATCAAGTAAGATAGTCATAATAGTTTTGGTCTATATAATACATTTTGTTGACATGCATTATGCATTGATAAAGAGTAATTGAATCCATAGAGGGTTGAGAATTCGTCACCAAATAAAAGGTTGGTAGGTCGCGGTACAAGATCTAAACCATTTTATGGTTTAGACTGTAACTGATGTACGAGATAAATGCTGCTGCTCACTTAGTCAAACAGAAGATTTTTATTTGTAGAGTGAATTGCCTTTGTTGATTCTTTAATCTGTGTTACATAATTTTATTTTGATCAAGAATCCACAGATGTTCTATCTATATAAAAAACTTTGCCAATGTTTTAAATATGCACATGGAAAACATGATCCTCTTTGCATGTCTCGCAAATTTCGGGTATATAGGGATATGTCGTCCGTCCGTCTATCTGTGTACCCACATAAGGACTAGACCCTATATACTGAAGAAGGAGACTAAAATGCACAAGACTTTATTTTTATAGCGGGACAATTCAGTGCTTCATTTGTGAAGTTAAAATATGAGAATTGGTACAGAACTGGTTTTAAAAATCATCATAGTCTCACAAGAACTGACGTATTTTAAGCTATACAACACGTATATGCCGTATTCTTTGGCTATCACCGAAGGAATAAAAAGCATGTATTTCATTTCAAGTTATATAAGTTATACACTTTTTGCAAATTATGCAATTTAACTCAATCGGATTAAAAAGTAATCAAGCTAATTTCCTATTTAATTATGTATTCTCCGTGTCGGATAGTGAACGCCCCATTTCGAAATATTTATGATCACGTGACGTTGCACGCGGAATTTCGAAAGTATAAACAACTACAAAGGCAAGGCAACATGAAAACGTGTACGGTCTGCAGGCTGTTGACGGGGCATATTTAGCGATACATACAGTCAGGTGTAATTAAACAGGGTAGAAAGAACCAGTTTGAGCTTTAAGTTTAACATGAAATCACCATTCAGTACGACTATATAGTATACCGTATACTCCCACGATGTTTCAAATAATACTTTTCTCGCGCGCTTGCGCACAACCACCATAAACGTGACTCCTTAATAAATATGCACTAGAAAATCATCATTTTCTCCTTACATTCAGTAGACCAGTACTCCTTTAATACCCATATGTAATTTGTCGAAATTATCAAATCGTATTATTTTCATTTGTGTTGAACATGATCAATTAGTATTCAAATGATGTTGCAGTCAAATCGAAACAAAATTAGAAAATTTTGCCAATTGATAATAAAAGGTTCGAGAACGTGTTAGAACAAAAGATCAAGACAGGTTTCTTTTATTTAAAAAATGCAAAAGTAGGTTGATGCTTGTCCACTATAAAAGTTCCATTATATTTGGATAAAAAATATACATATTACATCAGCATGTAAAACATAAACTCCAAATCAAAACGTTCCTGTACAGTCCTCTGTCCTAGTTAACCCTGGGTTCTTTCAATTTTGAAGGTTGGACAATATGTTTTGGCAGATCTGAATGAACCGTGAAATTCGGTCTTGATTTAGCTACGTGATTACCGATAGGAAGGAAAAATTATCTACCTTCATATTCAATACATATCTTAAATAGTTTGCCAATACTAGTACAGCGTGGCAAGAGCTAGTAACCTTTCAAACAAGTAACAAACTTGGACTCATCACCCCAACGACAACCAGGAACTATCAAAATATGCTAACTCTAAAACAAACATCGTAATATACTCCAAGATTTTTTGTAAAAATGAGACAGTGAATTATACGTGAAATGTCACAAAAAATAATATAGTATTGAAAAACGTCGCACATGTCCTAAACAACAAAAGCTACAAATAGAGAATACATACTGGTCCTATTAGTCCGAAATATTTGACGTTAAACTCACAACTAATCAATAAAACGATGCTTCTTGTACGTATCAATATCGATTGAAAGAAAATATCACTCTCAAATTCGATAACAGAAGCACACAATTGTAGTCAACCGAATTTTCGCTGTCATTTGAGCGAACGAGTCACGTGACTCAAAACAAAGCTCGACAGTTTGTTAAAATGCTTTCAAGAGACTGTTTATGTGATGAAAGAACCCATAAAATCGATATTTATTACGTACAAGAAGCATCGTTTTATTGATTAGTTGTGAATTTAACATTGAATTCGGCTCGCAAGTATTTAAAATCGGTCCGAGAATGCCGCCTCCAGTTGGAGGCTGCGAAATTTCCAGCCTTACGTAATGGCGCCGTTTCTGACGTTTTCCTGACACGGTAAATATCAAAATCATAAAAAAGCCAGGAAAACGTCAGATATTTCGGACTATGGTCCTATATGAGGAGGTTTTCTAATTGTATGGGATCTCAGAACTTCATGCCTCCATCAATGAAAAATAATGTCCAAATAAGTAAATTAGATACACAGAGGTTCTGTTGTCGTGCGATCTGTTTATCAGATCCCCGGAATATGAAACATCTCAGTCAAAAGCTGTATAATGTACTAAACTCGTTAGGTAGTCAAACAGTCTAGCAATTCATTCATATTGTGGGTCAAAGTATATAATTCCAAACTGCAAAACAAGTAATTTTAGAATACATTTACATACTATGCTTTAAAAATACATTGAAATACAATGCTTTAAGAAAACAGTGACATGCAAAATACATAAAATTGAAATACAATGCTTTAAGAATACATTTACATGTTATGCTTTAAAATACATTAATTTAAATACAATGTTCTAAGAATACATTTACATACTATGCTTTAAAAATACATTGAAATATAATGCTTTAAGAAAACATTACATACAATGATTTGAAAATACATGTACATGATATAAGATCTTCAAAAATGTTTGGGACCATAGATGACGCCCAGAATAAACTCTTCAAACAATATGAATATAAATAATTTCATATAAAAATGTCTTCTCTAAACTCTATATTGTCACATCAAGAAAATCGGATAGACAAATACAACAGTGACAATGAAGATTTACATATATACAATAGTGTGTTGTTTATCGTACAGCATCGGATGTGTAACTGTTTACTTCATTAATTTCATTATTTTGAGAAATTATCCACAAGTTTGAGTTTGCCAAAAAAAAATTATGTTTGATGAAACTTTGGTGATTTATGACGAAATGATTTCAGAAATGGATATCAGATAGAGTGTCTCCTTAACTAAGGAAAATGAGGATACCCCTTGATAGGGAGATTTCTCTATAGAAGCAATATCTCTTTAATCCTAAGAGATATTCTTTTTACAATATATACGTAGAAAGATATTTCTTTGTTTTAGAATATTTCTTTTAATTCATCAGATTTCTAAGCAAATAAAATATATTTTTGGGACATTACCAAGAGTTATCTTGCTTTGCATGGTAATGTACGGTGAAATGAATTGTCATACATATGAAAGTATTATACAAAGAGCACACAAACACATTAACAAACGACCAATTTTCTCTCCGATTAATTCGTAATAGAAGTATACTTTGCGAATTTTATGACTTTTATACTCAGGACGAACATCACATGGTCACGTACCATCATTTTTGTTTAAGTGAAATCACTAAATGGTAATGAGTGTGTGAAATCTTTCCCATTCATACGTTGGTTGGCTTTATATTCGTGTAAAAGATTTATGTCCATATTTGTTAGTAAACAATTTCTATCAAACTTGTGAAAATGCCACCGTGCATAATGAAATGTATAAAAATTCAAAAGAAATTCGGAAATACCGTGTATTTTGCGGTATTGTGTATTTTGCGGTATCGTGTATTTTGCGGTATCGTGTATTTTGCGGTATTGTGTATTTTGCGGTATTGTGTATTTTGCGGTATTGTGTATTTTGCGGTATTTTGTATTCATTTTGTGTCCGATTTCAAACACACTTCAATAAAAACCTTCTATATTAAAGATCGATAATGATATTTTCCAAATAGATATCTCCAAATGGTATATCTTAAATGAACTAGACTCTAAAAAGAAAATAGATTCTATTTTACATAGCCTTTATCCCGTGAAACTGAAAATTAAGCTGTCATTTTCAATTTGATTTTCACTTCCACCAAGAGCTAACTTTTACGTACCGATATCTAACAAGAGGCCCGCAGGCCTTATCGGTCAATCTTAGTTAACGGTGTCACTAGACACAAAGGCTGTGCAATCTAGAATATTTTTCCTGTTCTGCACATCTAAGCCAAAATCTAATATTCAGCAGCAGTATAAAACAAGATGTGTTCTTAAAACACAGAATGCCCCCAAATCATGCTGATGAAAGACGTTGCAAGGTATACTGCATCTTATATTAACACTGTACGACAATTTGTGACTCTCCCTAGAGTCTGAACCCTGCGGTTCAAATGATAAAGGCGATAATCACTGTAATAATTCTGGCCCAACCTGAAACCAAATCCTTACCCCTGGGATAATAAAACTAACAATCATAGTAAAGGACTACCTGCTCCATCTAAATATCTATTTACTTTCAATATAGTATTAATAGTAATCAATAGCATTGAAGAAGACGTTATTTAAATGTTTCACACAAAAAGCAATATACATCAAGTCTAGCCCCGCCCTGGAGTCAGAACCTCTACCCTTGGGATCATGAAATTTACAATGTTGGTAGAGACATTCCTGTTCTACACGACTATGCATCAAGTTTTTCCTTACAGATTTGAGGTGGCATCGTCAGAAACTCACGGTCGGTCGCTCTACGATTACCTATAGTGGGTCACAAGGCTGATATTTTCGCATAACTCATTAAAATGCGTGATCTTACGTAACATATCGAGAACCAATGGGAATCGCCGTAAATATTCCCAGTACTCAACGTGTCTGCTGTAATGGCGGCGTCCATGAAAGTGTGTGTGTTTTGTTGTGCCACTATCAAAGATATATAGATGTAAACTCCAGATTTGGCACTCAAAATGGCTGATTATTTTAATTAATACTTCACTTTCACATGTGCCCCCCTCCCTTTCGGAAATCCTGGATCCGCCTCTGGTATGTTTATTATCATCACTGCTTCATGTCACGTGAATAAAATCAGTCATGCATGATACAATTTAAAAATTAGATGCAAATTTGAACTAAGATATGGCCTTACAATCCCGTTCACATGTCATTTTGTTATTAGCGTAGGTGAGACATCAATTGTGTTTACACAAGAGAGGTATGTAAAGATCGAAGGTCACAATTACTGGCTCAAATTGTGTCGACAACAAAAATAGAACAAATCACGGCAGTACTTAATACGTAAGTAAGCTTAACATACCTATAGAAACCGATGAAATACCAAATCTGTTAAAAAAAACCCAACAACACGCATTGCTCCCTTATGATGGAACTACGAACTCGTGCTGGACACGTAGACCCGTACAAACGCTTGGTAACACAGATTTTTTCCTCTCCTGTCTTTATAGACACAAATACATCCCCGCTTCAATAATGCAGATAAAGCATTTTGCTGAAATTTTTGTAACTTATCCAACTTAAACGTAGTAAAAATCTTGGCTTCGAAAGCATGTTTTTCTATGCTACCGAGGACTGGAAATAAGGGGCTTTTTCATTGGTTGAATATCGCAATAAGGAATGGTAAAGCGACCAATCGCATATAGAAGCCGAGACACACCTTCCATCGAAAACACTGGCCTTGTGACCCACGGTAGACAATCGTATAGAGCGACCGACCGTGAGTTTCCGACGATGGTGATCATGAAATGGTAGAGAGGAAGATTTTTTTTTCAAAATTGGTCAATTGTGGCAGATTTTGCCCTGCCTGAAAGGCCCCAGGATGTACAAGTTCTAAATTTTACAATTTATAACACCCTTGTCCCAAAGATGCTTCATACCAACTTTGAAAATGATCGAGATGGTGGCTATCAAGAAGTTAGAAATCTTCAAATGTTAACACAACTATTAATCATTATGACCATTTTGGCCCCATACTGGTTCCAAAACCCCTACCCTTAGGATCATGAAGTTTACAATATTAGTAAAGGACTACCAGCTCCTTCTAAATATCTATTTACTTTCAATTCATTATCAATAGCATCAAAGAAGATGTTATTTAAATGTTTCACAAAAAAAGAATGGATACCAAGTTTGGTCCCACTATGTAGCCAGACCTATTTTCCGGAGATCATCAAATTTACAGTTTGGTACAGGCCTTCCTGCTATACATGGTGTGCGGTTTTGGAGAAGATGTTTGAAATTGGTGGCCTTTTGTAATTTTGCACCACAACTAAGACCTCCAGGGGTACAGGTGTACTGAAATATACAATTAATGTGACCCTAATCTCGGCTGAGATTCGGTTCGGCTGGATATTTGGACTGACGTCTTCACCGAATTGGAGCAGTAATTCATAATTCATGTTTGGAAAGTTACTTTCAGTTTCCGCCGGTTCTTACAATTACTGTGCACTTAGGTGACACTGCTGTTCGCTTCAAATAAGTGATTTGACTATGAAACCAACTCTGTATCATTATTAAAATCCCAAAATGAAAATAGTCACTAAATTTTCTGTTCAAATGAAGACTTCCATAGCAAAATATTTGATACGTGAATTATGAAGGATTGCTCCGAGATTCGGTGAAGGCGTCAGTCCAAATATTCAGCCAAGCCGAATCTCAACCGATATTGATGTGACTCATGTCTCAAAGAGGCTACCTGTGAACTCGAAATAAAAGACACCACAGAGTCCTCCACATCTGCTTCGTACTTAAATATTTTATTGAAAATAAATATTAACGGCAAACCAACAACTTAATTTTATGACAAACGGAATTATTTCAGCTTCTCCATCATCAACATCCCATATTTATGTAGCAATCTTTCATTATCACCTGCATATGGTGTTTATATCTCTCAACTGACTCGATATGCAAGAGTTTGATTGCGTATAATCAATTTTTTAATCGAGGCAGGCTACTGAAAAACAAGTTGATGTTACAGGGGTTTTAACAGACTCGTTTTAATTCAGCATTTCGCTAATTATATGGTCGTTATAATGATCTAGTTTGCCAAAACATCCTGTCATTGTGTTAGATATCGTCTGGCGTGTTTCATACCGATTGTTAGGCCGTTCTTGGCACACTGATTTTGACTACGGACTACTTCGTTTACCTGATTAAGATATAGGGTTCACGGCGGGTGTGACAGGTCGACAGGGGATGTTTACTCCTCCTAGGCACCTGATCTCACCTCTGGTATATCCAGGGGTCTTTGTTTGTCCAACTCTGCATTTTGTATTCCTTATACGAGTTACCGGAATGAGATTGCTCACTTGTTCGTTATTTTCACCTTTCATGGTAATTATCAAGAAGTTAAACATGTTCATTTGTTAACACAGGACGCGCAACGGACAACGAACAGTGACGGACGCACACAAATTGCAATAGGTCATTTGAGTAACTCAGGTGACCTAAAAATAGCCAATTCTTGCCTCAAAAGCACATCTAAACATTTTCTTGAATTTCGAAAGACATCTTCCTTATAATTTCAAATTAAGAAATTACATTTTTGTATCTACAATTGAAACGTTAGTGGTACTATTCCCTACTCCGGAATCTTGGGATGTTTGACTGGAACTTTTCAGAGTTTTATTGCTGTAGTTCCGGTTCCTTCTTTTCTTGATGATAATGTACACAGCTCCATTCAACACCCCGCCGAGGTTCGTAAACATGACAACAACGGTAAAGAATTCCTGTGGCACCACAGCGAAATTCTGCCACACACTGATGATCCCGAGCGCCCACCACTGGATGAAAAAAGCGGTCACAAAGAGACTCATTAATTTAGCTGCACTATGAGACGCACGAAGGGTTTGGGCTTCGCTTCCAAGCATGGTTTTAATTTGCTTGGATTCGGTGTAAATCTTCCACCATGTTAAAATGTAGAGAACCACATTTATGACTAGGATTACTGTCATCGGCACAGTTGTAAAGAAAATGTTGGCAAAGGCTCCTTTTACACCATCAAAGTAGCAGCTGCAAAATTAATGAATTTGATGAAGGGATTAATCAATTTAAATTACGAGGAAACTATATTTCAAAACATGCAAGCAGAATTAGTTAAAGAAGTCTTACTAAGATCCCGAGGGTCCATAATATCCCAAATTCACGGCACACATTGACATCACAAAAGGAACACCAAAGGTGTACAGAAGGAGCTTCCAGTCGTATCGTCCAAGTTTAAACTGTTTCTGTAAATAAATAAGTCCAAACGCATTGATCGCTGCAACATTGGTCATTAGAAGCTGTGCAGACACAAATTCTCCGATGAAAAAGGAATAGAACTCGCACAACTGTACAGGATACACGTGCTCTTTTGTGATGGCCATTTGGAGATGGTCCATACTATGTGTCACATTGAAAAGGGCGTCGCACGAAGACAAATAAACGACAAAACGTTCGCTTCGCATCCATGTAAAGAATGAACGCGTCTGGTTTCGAAAAGACGCGATGATCACAGCGGAAGCACTTATGAGACTGAGAAAGATACAGCATAGAGCAGGTATGTGGATAAAAAGAAACCACCCTGTATCCAATCCATAAACATCTAAATCATATCCATCCCTCAACCTTCCCTTGGTCTGATGTGTGACGTTTTCAACAGAACTGTTTAAGGTGAAATTCACAGTAGAATTGAGCTCCATTGGAATACGGGTATTGGAGACCTAATCATGAAGCTGTATGTCGATGAATGACGGCGAATTTCTTGATCATTCTGAATTCATCTGGAAATAAATGACAATTGACAGTGAATAAATACATGTAAGTCCCCAACCTTATCAACATAACACTCTTGGATAATTGGTATTGTTTCAATTCTTTGATAAAGTCACCCAAAGGCTTGTTATAAACCATGCTACTTTACATCTCGACATGAGAGACTGCAATTCTCTCCATTATGGGCAATTTGAAAATTGCCATTTTATTCCTCTGTCACTGCGGGGGAAGTTTCGTAAAGAGCCATTGTAACGCTTGGTGTTTTCTTAGTTCAATATTTACGCATCACAAACAAAGATAAATGTGCACGGGATGTGTTTTAATGCGCAATTATTTCGTTCATATTGACTTCTGTTCATTTGTGAGAAAAATTCCGCTGTAATTCAAGAAAAGCACAGCAATGAAGTCTTGCAACTACATTATTACTATGGTGCTTTCAGGATGCTAAGAGATATTCGCATAGTCGATCAATGTTTTCTGTATTTATTACAAATTTACTTAAATGTGGCATAATCCATAATTTAACTACAGAAACAATGGACAGATTAACAAAATAGTGATGTTATCGATATAGATAAGATGCATCGATTTCGATCTATTAAGGAAAACGTCTTAAATTTTAAAGTAGTCTTAATACCCTCCATTAAGGCAATAATACCCTCCATTAAGAGAGCAGTACCCTTCATTTAGAGAGTAATACCTACTCTAGTACAGAAATCATATCCATCAAAATATGAAGAAATCTTAATAAACCAAAATACCCGTTCATATTGTGACGGCCAACCAATATCACGTAACAATGGGGATAAATTATAAATGAAAAGGTGTTAAAAGTTCTCAGAGTACATGATCTTAGACAGTGGCGGATTAAAGGGGGCGCCCCCCCCCCCCCCTAAAATTTTCAAAGTTAAGGTAAATCGTGGTATCTTGTTTAGAAAAATGTACTAAATGATGAAAGAAGCAATTATTTCTTCCACTCCCGTAGAAATAAATGACAAAATCTTTTGATTTCTTCAATTACTTTATTGGGAGAACTTAATTTTTTCCAAAAACCCTTAAAATTTGCGTCATTTTACTAATTTCACCTTATTAAAAATGACAGAAAATAGTACAAATGACTTAAATAGGAGACATATTTCAAGCCCTATAAAATCTGTAAAATCAAGAAGCTTCCGGGGGCTTCGACCCCTTGGCCCCCACCAGGGCGGCCCCCAGACCCCCTGCCTCATAAAGTGGCGCCCCCGTAACCGCTATTCCTGGATCCGCCCCTGTTAGATGAAGTATAGTTTTAGTAAACGCTACCATGTACTTGATTGTTTCCTCTCGAGAATATTTCACTGATATGGAGACGTCACAAATGATGGGCCGCAAAATTTAGACCTATGCTCGGCGCTTACGACCTTTGAGAAGGGAGGGGGTCTTTATCGTGCCACACCTGCTGTGACACGGGGCCTCGGTTTTTGCGGTCTCATCCGAAGGGCCGCCTCATTTAGTCGCCTCTTACGACAAACAATGGGTACCGAGGACCTATTCTAATCTGGATCCCCACGGGTCCATGTACTTGAGAAAGAAACTAATATACCGTACTATCACACGGAAGTTTAGGCCAATTGCAGTCATTTCGATGCACATGAGAATCCATCTTCACAAGTCAAGTGTTATTGATTCGTTACTTCGCACGTGCGAGGTAACGAATCAATAACCCTAGACTTGTGAAGATGCCACCATATAGTAATTTTCAGAATTTTGATTACTGCTCGATTTATTTCACCTAGAATTTTACATTGAAGTGTATGGGAAGAGCAGGTTTTCATAGAATATTTTCAAAAGTAGCATGGTTTATAACAAATCTCTGGGTAAAAAGTTACATACACTTTCTCTTTATGAAAATATGAAATAAATTAATCATTACCCGCACATATTTTTAGAAAATTTAGATTTTTTTTTATTTTTACCAAGGGCAAATAACTTTAAAAAAAATCTTTTAACGTGAAAAAAGGTCGGGTTCCAGGGGTGGGCCCCCGTTTTTGCGGACCAAAAATAAAAATTATCAATTTTGACGAGACTGAGTCAAAATGATATGAAAGGTGGATACTTACAATTAATTGCATCATTCAGATTTATTAAAACCAGTATATCATTTAATTCTAGGATAAATAAGACGAAATACCGATATATATTTACGATATTTTCGTCAGATACAAGAATCAGTTAATAATTCTTAAAAAGTATATGTAACATAAAAGTTTTGTATAAGAAGCAGACAATTTAAAAGTAAAAAAAGAAACGTTAAGAAATGCTCAAAATACAGGATTTTGCACCATTTACCACAGAGCTTCTGGGGACCTAAGCCCCCCCCCCCTCCCCCTGCCTATTGGAAGTAATTTTTAAATCAGTATTTTTATTATTTTAAAATCAGATCTGAGTATGGCGATAACAATGACTAGAATATTGGGGGAACAAGTAGTAAATAAACAAAAATGTTCATGTATAAAACTGTCTTATATCTCCCTAATATGTTATGAACACATGCAAAAAGGTGTAAAATGGGGAGGGGGTGGAGATTGTGAAAAGTACCTAAAAGATCAAGTACTAGACCCCCCCCCCTTTCACAAATTCCTGGATCCGTCTATGGTTTCTATTCCTGTTCCAGTCATGTAAATTTTATCAACTTCACTTTCATTATAATAAACATGTATGTTGATTTATATAATTCAAAAATTTTCATTATCCTTTCGTTATACATTGAATAGCTTAAAATCAATACATTCATACTCTTATGACGCGAAAAGGGGCGAACACAGATGCCAAATGACTTACGCACACTACAGCTATGCATACGATTACGTCACCAGGACTGTCAATACACTGAATCGATCTAGTGTATCAAAGATAGTCCTCGGGATTTGTTAGTGTTTCTTTCATTAGGTAATGTGAAATTAGATATGCATCAATGTTATTGCTGCCCTAACCCCGTCCAGCGTCCAGTTCGATCGTTATTTTAAGAAACTTTTAGATTAGCCTATACCGCTTCGTGCACTTTGTCGATTGTTTCACTTGAAATACTTCAATCATTATTCATGCGATATGGAGACAATGTCTTCGAAATATTTTAAATAACTTTAAAAACAGGTTATCTGAAGAAGGAAAAGTTCTGCTCATTACAATGTGTTTAGCTCTCCGAGGCTTGTGTGATTCTATCGTTGTACATAACATTGATTAATTCATCTTTTCCAATGATGACGTAATAGCAAATCTTTCCATGAAGGAAATTTTAATGGAGTCCAGTAAGGCTGTAGTCTTGAGACGGCTGATTTATGAAATGTATTATTAATGAAATGGCTGAAATTTGGCAATCACGGATAACTCTATAATTTTAAAAGTATAGGTCTAATTGAACAAAATTGGATTAGATATGCTAGCCTAACAAAAACCATCGATACAAATGTTTAAGTATCTATTCATGTCAGTAAAAAAAATACACATGTAAATGTAGTATTTCTACCCCTATTCCCCATTTAAAAACACAAAGTAAACTTTCGGCACATTTTGCAAAACTTTGTTCATTGTTTTTAAAATCACGTTTTGGCAAAATGCCCAAATCTACAGTTTTCGTGCTACAATAGATCTATTGCACTGCGTTTCACCATTAATCTTTTTATATATATTAAGAGTCTTTGATATGGACATCCTTTGATGGCAGTTGATTATGCTGTATGTATTTTCCAAATTATCTAAATTCATCAATGAAATCCAACAAAAAATCACTTTTTGGCAAAGTGCCAGATTATAATTTATCACGCCTCAGACAAAATTGCTGAAATCTAATTGGTCAGATCTTGGTCTCATGACGCCGTGAAAAAAACCGTATCATGCGAGTAAAATCCGTATTGGGCGAGTCATTTTATTTATCGTCGGGTTCGACTTGCAGCCGTGTCAGAAGGAAAGACATTTGACTAAGTTGTATGATATAGACCCCCACATATACAGTTAGAGGTCTTCGACGTGATAAATTCGTTACACAGTTAGTTAGTGACCTGATACGGAAAAATACATGGTGTGAAAAGAAAACCCGTATAGGGCTCGGCTTCGCCTCGCCCGATACGGGTTTTCTTTTCACACCATGTATTTTTCCGTATCAGGTCACTAACTAACTGTGTAACTAATAATATTGGTACAGCGGTCAGTGACACATTCTTTACCATAGGTGGATATAGATATCATAAATAAGGAGGGAATTTTATGGGGAATCGAGATTTATGGAGAAAATTAGTTGTCTTTTTTAATTTTTTATATACCACAAGGACAAAACATGGGTAAAACGGGCTGAATTTTGCCGCTCAATTAGCCCTCATAGACTGCTGTCGGTTTCCATGGCAACGGATGGTAGAAATTTGGTGGTGAGGTTAAAATTATGTAAGATGGTGCAAGTAAAGTTAATACTGTGAAAATCAAAGAAATCTGTGACATTGAGTGGCCAGACCCTATCTGATTTCTTTGATTTTTACATAGAATTGATCTTAATGTGTCTTATACTTTGGACACTTTCCCCTATCTTTTTTCGAAATTGTTTACGCAAAACTTGTCAAGTGATCCCTTACTTTTGATTTTAACATGGTTATTGCAAAGATTAAAGGAATGTCGCAGTTGTTATTCTGCGATTTACCTTCATACGTAATAACTGATTGTGAGAAAATTGATCCTCATCTCGCTTGCACTTCGCGTTTTGCTTATACAACATTAAAGTCAATAATTTTACAATCATAAAAGTTAATCAGTTTATGTTGCAAAACAAACTTATAAATGACTGAAGAACAGTTGTCATTCAATATAAATCAATCGTCTGTATTCCGAGAGCGATACACATGTATAAACAAATATGTCGATGCTTGGACTATTCAAAGCAGTTCATATTTAATCCATCAACATCAAACTAAATACTTGAAGTATTTTTCAAAATAGATCTGGTATATACCCTACCATCTCGCTTTTTGGCCAGCAAAAAACATGTACGCCTGTCCGTTTTGGAAACTGCCATGACGTCACGGTGACCTAAATCTTAGTGTATAGGTAAACATTTCTGGGCCGTAGTAGATTAAACAATAAAATGCTTTCTAGCATTGCAGAAAGAAATCATGACCCGTATAAGCAGGTTATGCTAGCGGGTTATGATGTTTTTCCTGCAAAGATTGCTACCTTCATCACCCGATGGAACAACAAAGAAAGACATTTTATTGTTTAATATATTGATATTTTATTGCAATTTTTAAAAAGATGTAAACTAGATTTATAAAGTGCTTAAATCATATGTTGACCCATTCGTCATTTTAAATGGAACAGCCAATGCACCCTTTGACCTTGATGACGCTCCATATTTGGTCATGGATACGCAGACAGGTGGTATAAATGTACTAAAAACTGGATCGATCTGGTTTGCAACAAATATATATTCATTATCACAAATGACAGCAATGTCAATTTAAAAAGAAATATAAGGGAAAAGATTATATAGAAATAAAGTTCTTGTGTGGCATGTCAAATGTTGCAATATTATAAAAATCTTTATCTATATGCAAAAATCTTGTATAGATTTGATAATCTTGATATTTCAATGCGTAAATCTTGATTTATATTCTATAATCTTGATGTTTACATGCGTAAATCTTGATTTATGAATTATATACAAGATTTGTGTAATATTGCAACGTTTGACATGCCATATTCTTGTTTTTTGTGGATGATGCAGGATAACATCATTGGTCTCGAAATGTTGTAATGAGGTAAACGGGTAGGGACAGATGAGTTAACGGAGGGGGGGGGGGGGGGTGTTGTAATGAGGTAGATGAGTTAACGGGGGTGGGGGTGGGGTGGGGGTGGTGGTGGTTGTAATGAGGTAAACGGGTAGGGACATATGAGTTAACGGGGTGGGGGTGGGGTGTGTGTGTTGTAATGAGGTAAACGGGTAGGGACAGATGAGTTAACGGGTGTGTGTGTGTGTGTGTGTTGTAATGAGGTAAACGGGTAGGGACAGATGAGTTAACGCGGGGGGGGGGGGGGGGGGAGTTGTAATGAGGTAAACGGGTAGGGACAGATGAGTTAACGGGGGGGGGGGGCATAAACTGGCTATATGAAAAAAGATGTAAGATGTCACTAAGAAATTGTGTAAAGACAAACCTAAGAATATTTAAACCATAAAATACTTTCTTTGTTGTTTTATCGGGTGATGAAGGTAGCTGGAATTGCAGAAAAAAATTCATAACTCGCATAAGCGAGTTGTGTAAAAAAAAAAAAATGCAACGATTGCTATCTTCTTCTCCCGATGAAACAATTAAGAATCGAAGACATTTTATTGTCTATATTTATCTTTTTCTAGATTTAAAAACTGAAATATCATATGGTTGACCCATTCGTTTCGTTAAATGAAACAGCCAATGCACCAATGGTTTTCTTCTTCTAATTTCACCTCCTGTTGGTGGTTCTGTGTCTCTGTGTAATATTTCTGTGCATTCTTTGAATTGATCAGCGGTTGATCTGGCTCAGGCCTGTTGAGAGCATCATTAAAGTATTCTTTCCATCTTTCTCTAATATCAGTTAGAATATCCCATCATCCTTGCGGTTCACAACACTATATTTACACTTAATAAATCTGTTCTATTATACTTCTTTTGAAATTGACATTGCTTTCATCTGCGACAATGAATGCATGTTTGTTGCAAACTAGTTCGATCCTACAGCAAGCCCTTTTTCAATTTATTTGTAAAATAAGATATCTCTTTAAATAAGAGAGATATATCTTTACACGAGAGATATCGTTATTGGTTGTAGAGATATCTCTGTAACTTAGAGATTATCTTTTTACGTTTGGAAAATATCTCTTTAACCAAAAGAGATATCTTTTTAAACAAAAGAGATATCTCTTTAACTAAAAAAGATATCTCTTTAAACAAAAGAAATATCTCTTTACGCTAAGGAGATATTTCTTTCACTTCGCGAGATATCTCTTAAAGCTAGAGAGACATCTCTCAAAGAGAAAGAGATATCTCTCTAGCAAAAAGAGATATCTCAATCAATGTAAAAAGATAAATTTCTTTAAATTTTCAAAAAGAGATATATCTTTAACTTAAAGAGATATCTCTTCAAATTAAACATAACGCCCCCCCCCCCCCCCCCCGGTGATCATAATGACTTCTCCCTGTTGCATCGCCATGAATATGATGTAACCCTATTTTTTAACCAATCACATGGTAAGATTTGCTTTGGCGGGATTCCGGTGTAGGGAAAATTCCTTAGGTATTAAAAGGACAAACTAATGAAAAAGATATTTGAGAGATATCTCTTTTTCAACGATTAAAGAGATATATCTTATACTTTGAGAGACATTTCTTTAAAAATTCTTAGAGAAATATCTCTTAAAGTGAAGGAAATATCTCTCAAAGTAAAAGAAATATCTATCAGAGTAAAACAGATATCTCTTTAAGTGAAAGAGATATCTCTCTAAGTGAGAGATATCTCTCTAAATGAAAGAGATATCTCTTAAAATATAAAAGATATCTCTCTAAGTGATAGAGATATCTCTCAAAGTGAAAGAGATTTGTCTCTAAGATAAGAGATATCTCTTTAATCTAAAGATATATCTTATTTTTCGAATAGATTGTAAAAGGGCTTGCCAAACGATCCGGTTTTTAGTATCAATCATTACCAAATATGGAGCGACATCAAGGTCGAAGAGAGACATGAAGAATGTGAAAGCAACAGACCCTGCACGTCACTGCAGAAATTCTAAAAGCTGACACAGCAGTTAATGAAATACACAATATCATTGACAACACATGTACTACAAGTTTGGAACAAAGCGTGGATACTAGTGTCCCTACTTAGATTAAAAAAAAAAACCCACCCCAAGTGTATGGCTATGATGAGCTCAAAGAACTACGTAAGCAAACTATAATGTACCATAGTGTTTGCACAGAGATGCATTCATCTGTTCTAAGTTTGCTAATCCAGCAACGAACAACACCATGTCTCTGTAAATTGAATGGAACATAGTGTATTACATTCCTACAAAAGTTTTAAACTCTTTGTATTCCAAAAGTCGAATGTTACCGTTGTTGTATAGTAGCCATTCCCTCTAGCCATCATTACCTCCGGAAAAATGGCTACATAGTAGCCCCCCCCCCCCCCCCCCCCCGGAAAAATGGCTATATATTAACTTCCCCTTCCGGAAAAATAACTATATAGTAGCTTTCCCCCCGGAAAAATGACTATGTAATAGCTTTTCCTCCCGGAAAAATGGCTATATAGTAGATTTTCCTCCCGGAAAAATGACAATATGGTAGTTTTTCCTCCCGGAAAAATGGCTATATAGTAGATTTTCCTCCCGGAAAAATGACAATATGGTAGTTTTTCCTCCAGGAAAAATGGCTATATAGTAGCTATTCCTCCCGGAATAATGGCTAAATTTTAGCTCCTCCCCCGGAAAAATTACTATATATAGTAGCTTTTCCCCCGGAAAAATGACAATATGGTAGTTTTTCCTCCAGGAAAAATGGCTATATAGTAGCTATTCCTCCCGGAATAATGGCTAAATTTTAGCTCCTCCCCCGGAAAAATTACTATATATAGTAGCTTTTCCCCCGGAAAAATGACTATATGGTATCTTTTCTACCCCGAAAAATGGCTAAATAGCTTTTCCTCCCGGAAAAATGGTTATTTATTAGCCCACCCCCTCCCGGGGCGGGGGGGGGGGGGGCTAATAAAGTTTTTTGGAAATAATTATTATTCAACAAACATCATTTCATTCAGGCCAATGCTATTAAATGTATATATGTAATAATGAGTAAAGCAATCATATATTTAGAATGCACAATCAGAATATTTCTTACTTGTAAACAGCACCTATATCGGCAATTCAGATTTTTTTTAGTTAAACAGATAATCAAAATTGTTTCTCCATTTTATTAACATAGAAAATTTCTTACAGATAGTGGGGAAAAGTTTAAATTCTACAACTCTTTTGAATGCAAGAAGGTGTAACTTCCAACTGTACTGTCAGTACCTTGGTGTATACATGCTCGTTTACAAAATTTCTCCGTAGATGATTTTATTTTGAATCTGACAGATAACGTCATCATATTTTATTCCCATACGAAGAATATTCTGGAAAAGTTTTGATTTTTAGCATGCACTCCTAAAACTTGTTTTAGTTCACCTGAGCTGTAAGCTGAAGTGAGCTTTTCTGTTGTCCGTCTGTCTGTCCACCTGTAAGCTTTCCACATTTTCGACTTCTTATCCAGAACCTAAACTAGATCGTTATAACGACCATAGTACTTGCGGAAAGCTGGCTTTAAACGAGACTGTTGAAACCCCCTGTACCATCAAGTTGTTTGTCAGTAGCTTACCTCGATTTAAAAACTGACCATACGCAAAATAAGCTCTTGTGTATCAAATCAGTTGAGAGAAATAAACACCATATGCAGGTGATAATGGAATATTGCTACATAAATATGGGAAGTTGACGATGGAGAAGCTGAAATCATCCTGTTTGTCATAAAGTTGAGTTGCTAGTCTGTCGTTAATATCTACTTTCAATAAAATATCTAAGTAGGAAGCAGAAGTGGACGACTCTGTGGTGTCTTTTATTTCGAGCTCACAGGGATATATCGAATCGACATTTGAATGAAAGTTATTATTGTTAATAGATAAAACGTCGTCGATATATTTAAGCAAGAGATTTTTTCTTCTCACATCGAAGTTTTTGAATAAATTCTGCTTCATATAAATATAAAAACAGGTAAACTCACGAAGGAGCGCAATTCGTGCCCATGGGAATTCCAACAGTCGTTGGAAGACCTGATCACCAAAGATCACGAAGATATTGTCAATGAGGAACTCTAACATACTTTTTATTTCAACTTCATAGTACTTGTGCGTGGAATCAGAGTGGTGTTTAACAAAGTAATTTTTTGGATGACTGACCACTATATATGAATATTTGCGTTTTCCATTTTTGTTGAAGAAGCAACTGTCTATGATGTCAAAAAGTCTACTCTTTAATTCTCATTTGTAGAACGCAATTGGAAATCCTCTAAATGCGAATATAAGAGATTGACTAATTTTCTCTCTAATCTTTCCGGCTAAAATGCTTTTATAGTTCTTTTATTACGGTATTATTTACAAAATCAAGATTTTTCTTTACTCTAAATGGATTTATAAACACATATATAGAAAGACCACAAGTTATTTAACAAAATAATTTATTTTGTAAACAAGGTTGCAAAATTTCAGGATGGGAAGGGGTAAAATGGTCAAAGAGATTTAATGTTTTTAAAATATCATATTTAGACCTTTTGATGTTAGATGAAAACTGAATGAATAAAAAAGATGAGGTGATGAAGATGCTACCTACCCGAGTAATACTTTGGGGAAAGACTTTTCTGGAAGGAGCGTCTGAAATTCCGTCATTTAATCTGCCAAAATGTATTGATACATGCATATTGAACAATGAATGCTTTTGTAAAGAGGTTATAATGCAGTCTACCAAATATTTCAATTGTAAAGGCTTTGGGGGATTGTGCAAATAAGAGCCTTTCAGACAGGTCCATGTATGAGCTCAGGTGACCGTCAAAGCCTGTGGGCCTCTTGTTAAGACAGAGGTAAGTGTTTCACTGGCATTACTAGATAATAGCAAACCTGTCGATGAGTTAGTTCAGTTCTACGATAAGAAAATGCGCACTGTTTTGGACAAGACTGCACCTTTACAAAAGAAATAAATAAAGCTGCGACCTAAGAGTCCTTGGTACACTAATGAACTACGTGAAGCCAAAGTAGATCGCAGGAAGGCTGAAAGACTCATGCGTAAATCAAACCTCGAAGTTCACAGACAGATTTACCAAGAAACATGTAAACGTGCAGCCAACCTTCTTCAGTGCAAAAAATCCTATTACTCAACACGGATTGAGGAAACATGCAATGACCCTAAGCAGTTGTACCGCATTACCAACAGCCTAATGGGCAATGGGTCTGAGAGAGTTTTGCCTGTACATCATTGTTCTGGAACCCTCGCAAATAAATTTGGAGATTTTTTCTCGGATAAGATCCAAACCATCAGGGTAAACTTGTGCAATAACAACAGCATGATTACAATGGATCCATTCTATGCTGATGTTCAATTTGATGGAGAACGGCTATGCAATTTCAGTTTAGTAACAGAATCTGAAGTTCGCATGATCATCTCATCGGCTTCATCAAAATCATGTGAAATTGATCCAATCCCTACAACACTTCTGAAACCAATTTTAGAATCTGTGCTACCTGTTTTTGCAGAAATAGTAAACAAATCTTTGAATGAATGTATATTTCCATCTTCCTTCAAAGAAGCCATTGTACGTCCGTTATTAAAGAAAGCAGGATTGGAGCCAGACTCGTTACGGAACTACAGACCTGTCTCAAACCTCTCATTTCTTTCCAAAATTTTGGAAAGAGTGGTATCAGCTCGCATAGGGCACCATATAGATTCAAACAATCTAAATGACGTGGCCCAGTCTGCATATCGTCCTTGTCACTCAACAGAAACAGCTCTTCTAAGGGTACACCACGATATTGTGACAGCATTGGATAAAGGTTCTTGTGTTGCCTTGGTGGTGCTAGATCTTTCAGCAGCTTTTGATGTTATAGATCATCAAATTCTCATTAAGCGACTGGAGGTATCATTTGGTATTACTGGTGCAGCACTTACATGGATCAAATCTTACTTAAATGGTCGTAGTCAGCAAGTGGTTGTAGGCACTGCAAAGTCTAAGGACTTTCTGCTTCCATATGGAGTGCCCCAAGGGTCAGTTCTGGGACCAAGACTTTATGCAATGTTTGCAAAACCGATTGGTGAAATCTGCCGCAGACATCATATCATGATTGTATCATTGCTATGCTGACGATACCCAGGCATACTTAGTTTTTAGACCTACAGATACATGGAATGCTATCTCATCGCGGCTACAGGAATGCTTAGCAGATATAAAATCTTGGATGAACGTCAACCTGCTGAACTTAAACGAAGAAAAAACTGAATTTATAGTGTTTACTTCGAAACATTCTAACGTTTCACCATCTTTTCAACTGTCTTTTGGAAATACCATTATTTCCAACTCGGACTGTGTTCGAAACCTTGGTGTTTTCTTCGACAGTGTACTTTCTTTTAAAAATCATATTAGTTCCATCTCTCGTTCTTGTTATTATCATCTATGAAATATTGCACGGATTCGTTCTTTCATCAATGATGACGCCTGCAAGACACTTGTATGTTCTCTTGTGTTATCACGCTTAGACTATGGAAATGCATTATTTAAAGGGCTACCCCAAATAGATCTGAGCAGGCTACAGACAATCCAAAACTCAGCAGCTCGACTTGTTGCCCGGGTCAGGAAGCATGACCATATATAACCGGTGTTTGTGTCCTTGCACTGGCTTCCAGTTGATTCCCGTGTTGAATACAAGATTTTACTACACACATACAAGGCACTAAACGTATTGGCACCGGCCTATATCAGCGACCTCATCACTGTGTACGAACCAAAACGATCTCTGCGTTCATGCAATTCACGATTGCTAGAAAAACCCCGCGTTCGTACAAAGACCTATGGAGATCGAAGGTTTGATGTAACAGCTGCCACACTATGGAACAGTTTACCGATAGACATCCGTTCGTGTGGCACTGTCAAAAGTTTTAAGACAAACCTCAAAACATATCTTTTTAGGAAATCTTATAACCACATTTTGTAATATATTCTTTTTTAAAGTAAAGGCTGGTTTGTCGCATGAACTCGTAATGTTTAAATTGTTTTATTTTATTTGGATGTTATATTTTATGCTCTGATTAATCTTATCATGTTTTACATTTTACATTGTTAAAGCGCTTAGAGTAATTACAAATTATATAATGCGCTATATAAATGCCGCACATTATTATTATTATTATCAATTCAAGAAATCGATACAATTAAGACTGCAGAATATTGAACTTAAAAATTTATCTCGATATATTGTAAGTGATCAGCTTACTCTTTGTTTCCCTCAAAATTCATTTCATAAATTTTTTTTTTTTTATTTCGTATGTTTTATACTCTCTCAGAAATACCGTAAAGCATATATCTCTAAAATTGGTCTCTATGAAAATACATGTATCTACCTTCAGACTATCGCAACATACACTTTTCGCTACTTGGATCCATTCAATATCAATAATCTGTTTTTTAAAATCAAAACCAAAAACGTGAGGGGGTAACCCTGCTATGGGGGAAGATCTACTATATAGTGACCTTTCCACCTAGGGGAAGGGCTACATGTACTATATAGTCATTTTTCCCGGGGGGGGGGCTACTTTGGGGGAAAGGCTACTATACAACACCACACTATATTGATATTCTTTTTAAATACTTGACAAGGGTTAAAATGACTAAATATTATGAAATACGTTGATAGAGATTAAGCTTAATGGCAGATTTATATTTGTGTATCGCTAAGAGCAGTGTTTGAAACTCGTTATAAAATTAGTGAGACATGCAGGGCTGACTGTTTGTGAAAATAGTCAGCTCTGCCAAAGACCTACTAGCCCTAAAAAAATAACTGCCATTTTTAAAAATACTTTTATTGCTATCCATCTTCCAATTAAAAACGATTATGTGACAAGGACTCAGTTCCCACAACTTCGATCTCAATCAAAACCCCTTGGGTTGTTACAACTTCGGTACCGGATTCGTCTAAATTTTTATTTACCGGAAATTTCAACACGTCCGGTCGGGCGTCTATACAAAGAAATTTGTTATGTATGCGTCTCGGGCGGGTGGTCGTACGGTAGCGGTTGTTTCAAACACTGCCGCTAATATTAATTTTTTAAAGTTTGCGAATGCAGTAGCATTCACCATTGTCATGACATGATTTTTATAGCCATAAGAAGTCTACTAGTTTCTCAAACATGGGTTTTTTTTCGGGGAGGGGTGGGTGGGTTGTCAATCGAGGAGTACTCGAAAGGGAGAGGGGGGTGAGGGGAAGCCTGAATAAGAAATCAATTTCCGAGGAAGGAATTACCTAAGAATGAAATTACTCGAGCTACAATACAACATGTACAAACAATTTTAAAAATTACTCGATATACAATACTGCATGTACTTAAACAATAAAATGCTTTCTTTATTGTTTCATCGGGTGATGATGCTAGCTAGCATTGCAGAAATTTCAAATCATCATTTTTTTCTGCAGTGATTGCTACCTCCATCACCCAATGAAATATTTATATTTTGATGTATTATTTAAAAAATATAAACTAGAATTAATTAAGATCTAAAATATCATATGGTTGACCCTTTTGTTACGTTAAATGGAACAGCCACTGCACCCTTTGACCTTGATGACATTCCATAATTCGTAAAGATTTTGCAGACAGGTGGTACTTGACAACCGGATCGAACTAGTTTGCAACAAACCTGTATTTATTGCATGATAAATGCAATGTCAATTTCAAAAGAAATATAAGAGAAGTGATTCAGTGAATGTAAATATTAAGAATTAAATTAAAAGTAGCATTTATCGACATACTTCTCATTTTCTTCATCAATTTAAATCAATCAAATAAAGTATGAATGCATGATGAATATTGCAACAATGAAAGGTTTTTAACAGACTGGCAAATTTAAAGTACACTTACTTGGTGACTGTCAATCATCACGGCACGGGTTATTTTTTGTAGCTAAGGTTAGAGCTATATTTTCCCTGCGGTCTATTTGAGTATTTCCAACTCAAACAAGATTGGTTTAATGGTTTAAATCTAGATGCCACATTTTATTGACATTCATTATGCATTAATAATGAATGTAAATCTATGGGGGGTTGAGAGTCCATCTTCATATAAACTTTGATACAAGATGCGGTCTGTAACTGATTGCGAGATAATTGATGCTGCCCATCAAGTGAAACAGAAGATGTTTTGCTCGCAGAGTCAATTGCCTTTGAAAGAAATAGATCTAGTATTGATTTTTTTTTTATCAAACGTGTTACCCAACTTAATTCGTTTTAATTAAGAAACCACTGATGAATCTTTTTCACATCAAATACTTTACTAATGTTTTAAACTTGCACATAACTGATGTTGTGAAAAGAAGACGTTTTGATCAAGTCACTAACTATTCGAAGATGTAAAGAAACAAAAGTGCGAGGGCAATGGAGCGAGAAGGCGGCGCAGTAGACTTAACATCTCTCCTTCACCCTTACGCTCATCGGCGCGTATTCAGAACCGTGAGAACGAAAATGAAGAGTACGCAATGTACGGCAAGACATCTGGTAGGGGGCCAGTAGTAAGCCCTGGTAGGGGCCCAAGGGGTAAAGTTCCCGGAAGCTCCTGGGTTTTACCAATGAAATAACCTATTTTGCAGAGAAACCGTGTTTCTTGTCAATTTCCAAAACAAAAAGAATGCTGAAAATTGTTTTCTAAAGTGGTTTATAATACCAACGCACTGTGTGTAATTGGACTGACTTTAATACGTTTGTTTTACGAATTGTGTGGTCCACTTATTTTCGTTGTTTTCAACGGGTATATATGGTAAATGTTTTTGATAACTAAGAATATCCTAAATGTGTCTACTACATGTACATATATGATGTACATTAAAGTGATATTCGACATGATGCTGATGATTTGAAATTCAAACTGGACTATGAATTTGATTATATAAATGATATATTTTTGAGGCACAGGTCTCTCTGTCTCTGTCTGTCTGTCTGTTTTTTTCTCTCTCTCTCTCATGATGTGTACGCAGTTGTGAACTTGCGTATAGGCAGCTACGCGCCTGGCTCACCTTTATATTTTCACTTCCTCACCTTTACACTTTTATCCCTTCGCCTTTGCCCCTTCGCTTCTTTGCAATCGGAATATGGTCGGTAGGCATTAGTAAACTCGGGAAAAAGGAGTGTGATGATGCCGATAGGAATATAGTAGATCCCTTTACTACTACAGTACAGGATCATCTGCGAATATCTTTTTTTTTAAAATTCACTTTAAAAAAATTAACAGGTCACAACATGTATAGAATCGATGCATTCTCAGATATAAAAGTGTATAATGTACATGTGACCAATGCATTAAATCAGGCAAATATGAAAGAAATAATCTGGCAAAGAAATTTTGTACTTTATTCCGAAACTGTTTATGGACATTAATAATCTTACTTCAGTGTTAGTGTAACCGAAATGGAAAAAAAAAAATCAATCAAGTCATCCATCTTGGGCATGCGTATATCGATACTTCATAATGCGAAGTAACAAAGGAGATAGTACGAGAGCGAGTGACCTAATCAGAGGAAAAAACCCATTATCCCCTTTTCCCACAAAGCATGGGGTACATAGGGACCAAGTTTGTCGATCGTCTATCTATATTAAGACTACACATGGAAAGAAATATGGGTCGTTTAAAATAACTTCATTGGGGTATGGAGTGCCAATAAAACATAATCTCAAATAATTGAAGATATCTTTAATTATCTGAAGATATCATAAATTCAATTATTGCATCAAATCAATTATTGCTCTCATCAATTGAGAGCAATGAATGAGTTGATCAATGTGGTAGAATTATTGCACGCAAAAGTTAATTGGAGCTCGATAGAAATGATTTGATGATCTCTTCAATTCAGTTTCAGATATATCTTTATTATTTACAATAGTTTGCAATGCAAAAATGACATCAACAGTTCCTAAAGAAGGTCTAAAACCGAATTGTGCGTCAGATATGGCATCATTATGTTCTACCCAAACCATAAGTCTTTTATTCAAAATTGAAGATCATGAATTCAATTGTGGACATGGAATTGAAGATATCTCTATTCATATAATTGCTCTCTATGCAAGGTGAAGATAACGAACAGTGATCAATCTCATAACTCCTATAAGCAATGCAAAATAAATAGTTGGGCAAACACGGACCCCTGGACACACCAGAGGTGGGATCAGGTGCCTAGGAGGAGTAAATATCCCCTGTTGACCGGTCACACCCGCCGTGAGCCCTATATCCTGATCAGGTAAACGGAGTTATCCGCAGTCAAAATCAGTGTGCCAAGAACGGCTTAACAATCGGTATGAAACACGTCAGACAGCATTTCAAGATTATTGCGAGCATCAAATGAAAAGTGAATTGACGCACACATTAATTTAATGAATGCTCTCTTCTATTGAATTGTAGAACACATCAATGATATTACTTTAATTGAAAAGAGCAAGAATTCAATTATTCCGCGCATTAATTGAATTGACGCACGCTACAATTTAATGGAAGAGAGCAATAATTCAATCATAGCGAGTAATATGTATACGGTGTGACCGTTGGACCGAGCGAAGAATGTAATGGTCATTGGAGTGTCCCAAGTGGTAATCATAATTCCGTTAAGTATGGTAGATTATGAATCATTTAAAAATATATATTTTGAATGCAATTTTCCTTGCGCTAAACACCCAGTAACATCTCAGTATTAAAGGGGTTTATATGGGGACAACGGTTTTACGGGATCCGCCTATTCATTGAACGCGGGAAATAAAACGCAAGGCGACGTAAACAGTGCATCGTGACGTCACATTTAGCCTTGACTTTTTTCTCGTTTTCAAAGCAAACAATTATAAACAACAATAATACATTCCGTATGCAATGAAAAAGGCCGTTAAAACTAAACAAAATTAACCAATGAATTCAAAATTGTAAAAAAGTAACCGTAATTTTATCGTATATTCTTATTCAAAGAAACTCATGAACTCGTTCATCTATTTAGTCGTATTACGGTTTTATATGTATTTATTTGTTAAAACCTGTTACAATGATAATTATACTATTCACTTTGAACAAACTGAGTGTTTAAATTACGAATTGCACGTCAGAGTCTTCTATTATTGGCATTCAAAATAAAACACGAATAACTGTTGAAGCAGGTAATGAAAAAATAAATGGCGGCACCCATATGGATCACGAAAATTTCAGTGAACGTATATAGAGATTATCTCTTTTTCTTTTGCTGATTTTGACTTTTTTCTTTTACATACGTGTTACCTTTAGAGCCTTGCTTCGCGGACGAGCCTTCGGCCCGTCCGAGCTTTGCTCGGTATAATTTGAATTGACGCACGCATTAATAGGATGAATGCTCTCCTCCAAGGCATTGTAGAGCGCATCAATTCAGTTGTTGATATAATCAATTCATTTGAAATAAGCAACAGTTCAATTATAGGGCTCATTAATTCAGCAGATTAATTAATGCTATCATCAATTCAAGTAATGCGCGCAATAATTCAGAATTGAAAATAATAATTATGTTTTACGGCGTGACCGTGTTTGAGGGCGAAGCAAAAAAGTTTTGGCATTAGTATCTCTATCCAAAGCAGGACAAAACAACCCGAAGTTAGCACGAGGACGGAGCTGTATCAAAGCATCCTAATTTTGGACATTTGATCCGCCTAAATATTGAACGCGGGAAATATAACGCAAATGATGTAAACAGTACATTGTGACGTCATATTCAGCGTCGTTATTTAGCAAATTTACAAACATAGCGTTTGAACCACAACAAAAAACATGGCGTTAATCGTGGAGTGATTATATATGATTAAGAAAATAAGATTTACATGCTTTTACGGATTTATGTGTAACATCTCAGAACGTCGTGAACTAGGGTAGACGAGATTCAAAATGGAGAAATACATGTCCACGCGCTATTATTCGAACCGACGCCATTGGTACCAAACTTTTCAAGTTCCATAGGTATGGTTTAATTTTTCATTATTTTCCTATATTTTCCTTTTAAACATGTATATACGTGTTACCTATAGGGAGAGCTCCGCTCTCACGGCCCTTTGGGCCGTGAGAGGGCTTCGCCCTCTATCATTAATTGTTTGAAATGATCTTTAATAGAATTGTTGTGTGCATCAAATAAATTAATGATATCTCCAATTAATTCAATTATTTAAGTTTATATTAATTTTGGCGCTCCATAATTGGGAGAGATCTCCATTTTGATGAAGAGAGTATGTCCAGTTTTCTCATACTGTATATGATATACTGCTGATCCTAAAATGTAGATTGCAAGTACGACATGCAGATCCAGCCTGGAATTCACATTAAATTCAAACTGCACTACATTTTAGAAAGTTATATTTCCCTAGTGAACAAGAGCAATGCTCACGCTGCAGTCCAATATATTCAGAAATGCAGTAAAAGATGAAAATCCATTCATTGGTCAAAAATGGCTCTGTGTTCTATCAACACTTTTGCTAACACCCAAGAGTTTTAATGAAATGTTAGTTGTAAGAAGACATTGTTAAAAATCAAACTGAAGCTAGATTTCAGCCCAATATTTTCCTTCGTGATGACCAATGAAAGTATGACCATTACAACATATCCTATACCAAATTTGATTAGGATATATCTTACTCTTATTAGCACTCTAATAATTTCCACAAGGTGCTGATGGATGAAGAGAGACAGAAACATTGCACCATACGATTGAATACATCCCGCCTATTGTGGATGAATCTGTGGACAAAGTTTAATTGTTCTAGCCTTATTAGTAATGTTGCTATCTTGTTTTGTACTTATAGGCTTGACCTTAAAAACCGTAGGTTTCATCTTCATATTATTGTAAACATGTGTACCAAGTTTGATGATCCTAGCTTTTAAGGAATTTTTTAAATTTGATCCACAAGGTGTTGACAGACATACATCTTTGATGTTTAAATGTGTATTATGTTATCATAATTTAGTTTGTGCTGTTTATATCTTGTTTGTGGCTATAGAATTACCCCTGCCCCAAAGTTTTATCTTGAAACACAACAGACTTTCACTAATTATTGGGAACATGTACCAAGTTCGATGATCCTTTATATACAAGTGCCGTTTATATATAACCGTCTTTAAACGGGCCTCATTATGGTACAGCGATGTATGCAAGCCCGTCCTTCCGGTGTTTTGTTTGTATTTTCATTTATCTAATATATATCAAGCTGACACTTGCTAAGTAGCTACTTTAAGTCATTATAAATCATATTGAAATTTTGATCCATTTCGACCACTTGTAGGAGTTTCGCCCCTTATTTGAAATCTAATATTGCGTGGAAGGTACATAAATTGCCCGTCAACCCCCCCCCCCCACACACACACACACGCACAAACACAGTTTTCAAGTGAGGATCTTCTTACTCTATAGTGTTTGTATGGGTATTGGAGATATGCATAGGGCAAGGATTTCTATTTTCGTCTATGTTTGAGAGAATTACAGGTTGTTGAATTTAGTCAGTTTTGAGGAAATGTTACACAGCGAGTATATACATGATCTAAATATTCGAACACTTTTCAAGCTAAGGTCTTTGTCAACAACTTGACAATGTGTGTTTTGCAAGGATTTTGATTCCCAATTTTCTTTGACGTTTGAAAAATTACAGGCTGTCGAACTAGTCAATTTTGCGGAAATATTTTATAGTTCTTGGTTTGATTATTTACCTCCAGCCCGTTTTGAAGCTAAGACCTTTTATTCTTACCAAGCAAAACAAAGCATGTCATAACTTGATGATGGCTGATACGACCTTCTGTAAAGTTCCTAAACTCATGAAACTAAACACACTACACAAGCTTGCGATATTTGTATTATGTACCGTTACTTTTGTTATCTGATCCACAAACTGATAAACAACAGACATGCAGATGTACTGTACAATGCCATACCCTTCTATAACGGATATATTATATTGTTTATTCACCAATCAAGGGCCCTCGGGGGGGGGAGGGGGGATGTACTGTAGGTTAACAAACAATTAATTATAACATTGAAAATAAATAACAATCATTCAGAAGCTGTAATGCTGACAGAGTTCACACTTCTGCATTGCACATATATATAATTATATATGAAATACTGATTGCAGACAAGATTTAACTTAACAAAATGATGTATACAATAGCATAACCCACCTGCTTCACACATCAGTTTCTGAGACAACGGATAATGATAATGTTGTGTGAATACATATAAAATTGTAATCAAATCAGTATAATTATAGTTTAGTAAGTACAGTATGCAAGTATAAAACACATGTACTTTCAGGATCCAGTTCTGAATGTTTTATGCTAATCCAGGGAGGTTAGAATAGAATAATTATATAAATGAAAACAATTGTACGAAGTGTTAAAGAAGGTATGAATTGTTGACCTGACTACAGGGGCACCAAGGGACAGTGCCTGTTAACACTCTGGTAATAAATTTATTGTACCAGACTGTTGGTCTTGTACTCCCAGTAACCAAGACAACTTACAAGTGTAAAACAAAGGAAATGTGTACAATGCAAAGACATGCACTTGTAGTATCACATTCCGCTGTTCAAAATCATCTTACTGAATATAGTATGCAAGTATGATACATATGTACATGCAGGATCCAGTTCTGAATGTTTTATGTCTAAAGCAGGAAGGTTAGAATACTTATATAAAAGAGAATAATAGCATTATATGAGAGAGAAAAACAACAACCCAAAAACATGATATGTTGACCTGATTACAGGGAGCACCAAGGGACAGTGCCTGTTAACAGTCTGGTAATAAATTGTTGTACCAGACTGTTGGTCTTGTACTCCCAGTAGCCAAGACAGCTTACAAGTGTAAAATACAAAGAAGAAAGAAAATGTGCATAATGCAATGAAATGTAACATTTGTAGTATTATATTACACTGTTTAAAATCATCTTCCTAATTTGGATGAGGATATTTTCATCTTCATTGGTAATTAGCCAGATAAGCTTTTGATCACTGTTCATCTTTACAAAATTCTTACATGATTTGTCTATCATTTGGAATAAAATAACCCTTTCTTCTGATAAATGACTACAAAAAATAAAGAATAAAAAATGTTTTCGTCATCCACTGAATTGTTGTTGCATCTTAGACAAAATATCTCGTGTCGAGGGATCATTTGGTAACGTCCCCTTTCAATGTTTAGTCCATGAGCTGATATACGGAAAAGTGTTGGACTTCTCCTTTGCTCAAAATTTTTAATTTATCTCAAATAATTTTCAAATAAAAACACTGTCTGATTTAGATAAGTAAACACACATGTTTGATAGTTTTTTCTCTGTTGTCCCAAATGAGTTCCTTTACAAAATTTCCAGGATTATGAAACATTTTGGACTTCAGTCAAATTCTGAATACTGTCCTAAAATCTTTTGGTAGCCAAACAGTCTAACATAAATGTTTTGCTAGATTAGATCACAGAGTGATGGCCTTTACTACAGTTAATATACTTGGTTGATATTGGTATATTTTCTGACTCTTGGGCCAAGTTAACATCTAAAAAGATCAGGTTTATATGCAATTTACAATTAAATCCATCAACCAAAAGAAGAGTATTCACGTTTTTTCATTTCTTTATGCCAAATAAATAAAAATGCAAACTGCAGATAAAGTAATATTGGCATACATTTACACACAGTGCTTTGAAAATACAGAGCTTTGAAAATATATACATGTACATTTAGGTATGAATCCAATGTTTTAATAATATATTTACATGTATACAGTGTCTTGTTTACTGTATCTGCATATATCAAACTGCTCTGCTTATTTCAGCATTTTATTTTTCCTATATCACATACCTCATACTTTCAGTCACCTTTGGACACTCAAACTTAAAGGGACATGGACACGATTTGAGCTGAAAATTTTAAAATTTTATTTTTCCATTTTTATTGTTTACAATGCTTTACTAAAGTATTTTTAATGATCGACCAAAATTTTAATATCAGTTGTTGAGTTACAAGTGAGAAACAGCACTCACAATTCTTCAATATGTAAACAAGGCTCGTGCCATGTTTTTGTTTACTTGCAGATTGTTTAATAGAAAATAGCACGTTTAAAGCAAAATGACATGTGCTAAACACTAGAAACTGTTTAATTGCATTCAGAATTAACTTGTAAATTGAAAAAAAAAATCTGCTTTAAACGAAATATATACTAGGATATTTAACATATGTAAACAAAAACATGGCATGAGTCTTGTTTATATAACAAAGACTTGTGAGCTCTATATCTCCCATATACCTCGACAACTGACATTAAAATTGTTGCTGACTATTAGAAATATCTTAGTTTAGCATTCTAGACATTGAAAATGGAAAAATAAAATTTGAAAATTTTCAGCTCAAATCGTGTCCATGCCCCTTTAAAAGATCCTCACTCAAGTTCATTTAAAACAGGTTAAAGTTAATTGAAAGTTCTAACACGCACACAATTAAAGACAGTACTCATATGTCACAAGAAGTTTATAACCTGAGGGTGTAATGACCTTACTCCATGCTCAAATAAACAATCTCAAGGTCACTCAGTGGAAAAGTATACATTTCTTATCTGAGTCAAAGCTTTTGTAACAGAAACTAGATACAATAGAGAATGTTTCGGACCATTGACGATGCCCAGGATAAACTCTTCATGTACTGCAAATATATATAAGTTTTCTCTATAAAAAATGTCTTCTTTAAAAATTTTATTGTTAAAAGTTGGTTGTCCTAAATGTGAAATTGATTTCCGAAGAAATTACTTAATATACAGTTGTACACGTATTCAGTACAGCAACTATTAACAATGAATTACCCGATATACGGTACTGCATGTACTAAGAATGAAATTACAAGAAATACAGTACAACGTGTACTAACAATAAAACTACCCAATATACAGCACTGCATGTACTAACAATAAAACTACCCAATATACAGCACTGCATGTACTAACAATAAAACTACCCAATATACAGCACTGCATGTACTAACAATAAAACTACCCAATATACAGCACTGCATGTACTAACAATAAAACTACCCAATATACAGCACTGCATGTACTAACAATAAAACTACCCAATATACAGCACTGCATGTACTAACAATAAAACTACCCAATATACAGCACTGCATGTACTAACAATAAAACTACCCAATATACAGCACTGCATGTACTAACAATAAAACTACCCAATATACAGCACTGCATGTACTAACAATAAAACTACCCAATATACAGCACTGCATGTACTAACAATAAAACTACCCAATATACAGCACTGCATGTACTAACAATAAAACTACCCAATATACAGCACTGCATGTACTAACAATAAAACTACCCAATATACAGCACTGCATGTACTAACAATAAAACTACCCAATATACAGCACTGCATGTACTAAGAATTAAATTAGATCGGTACAGTTAGCTACTAGGAACCAGCTACTAGTAACTGGCTACTTAAAAAGAGAAAAGTTGACTACTAGTAGCCAGCTATTTGAACCAGGAAAAGTTAGTTACTAGTAGCCAGTAGCCAGCTCCTACAAAATATAATAGTTATGATTACTGATAGTCTGCTACCAGATAAAGGTTACTGAGTTTGAAAATTATTATCTATAAGCTTTATTTCTAAAGATCACGAGGAATCGTATGAAATTTCATGCTCAATTTCCCCCAATTACATAACTCTGCAATGCAAATTCTCCAGCTGAGTGTTTCATTGAAATTGATACGGATTGAATTCAGACCTTCATTCACTTGACATACCATCCATTTTGAGATATCAGCTACTTTTACAATTTGATTCGAGTTACCCTGAAGTTTCAACATTTGTGTGAATACCGTAACGAACTTTGTTTTAGATATATGATGAATTGACGACTATGCATATGACAAGAAGTGATATACGGTGTCTTGATACGCCACCAAATTTCAGATATCTCTCATTAGAAAATCAGCTACTTATACATTTTGATTAGCGGTACATTGAAATTTCAATATCTGTATGAATACCTTAAGGAACTCTGTGTGTGTACATGTATTAGGTATGTGACTAATTTATAACTATCCATGTGAAGAGGAGTGATGTTAGCTATTTTAATATGTCGTTGATTTTCAGATATCACGCTTAAGGAAGTCAGCTACTTATATCTTTTGATTCCAGATAACCTGGAATTTCAAGTTTTTCGTAGATATCTTAAGGAACTCTGTGTTTTTGTTCGATATCTGACAAATTTACAACTATCCACGTGAAGAGGAGCGATATTAGGTATTTTGATGTACCATCAATGTTCAGATATCATCCTTAAGGAAGTCAGCTACAATGTACAGTGTACTTATACCTTTTGATTGTAGGTAACCTGAAATGTAAAGTTTTTCGCAAATATCTTAAAAAACGCTGTGTTGGTACTAGATATCTGACTTAATTCATCATTGCTCATATGACAAGGAGGGATATCAGGTATCTTGATAAGCCATCAATTTTCAGATATCACGCTTAAGGAAGTCAGCTACTTATACCTTTTGATTCCAGGTATCCTGAAATTTCAAATTATTTGAAAATATTTTAAAGAACTCAGTGTTTGTATTAGATATCTGACTATACACGTAAACAGGAGTGATATTAGGTATCTAAATATTTCATCGATTTTCAGATATCACGCTTAAGGAAGTCAGCTTCTTATACCTTTTGATTGCAAGTAACCTGAAATTTCAAGTTTTTTCCGCAAATATCTTGAGGAACTCTGTGTTTGTGTTAGATATCTGACTAATTTAGCATTGCACATATGAGAAGGAGTGATATTAGGTATCTTGTTATGTCATCGATTTTCAGATATCACGTTTAAGGAAGTCAGTTATTTATACATTTTGATTTCAGGTAACTTGAAATTTCAAAATTTTCGTAAATATCTTAAGGAACTCTGTTTTGTATTAGATATCTAACTAATTTACAACTATTCACGTGAAGAGAAGTGACAGTGATGTGATGTGCTATCGATTTTCAGATATCACGCTTAAGGAAGTCAGCTACTTATACCTTTTGATTGCAGGTAACCTGAAATGTAAAGTTTTTCGTAAATATCTTAAGGAACTCTGTGTTTGTATTAGATATCTGACTAATTTACCATTGCACATATTACAAGGGGTGATATGAGGTATCTTGATATGTCATCAATTTTCAGATATCACTCTTAAGGAAGTCAGCTACTTATACATTTTGATTTCGGGTATCCTGATATTTCAAGGTTTTTTTTGTAAATATCTGAAGAAACTTTTTGTTTGTATTAGATATCTGATTGATTTATAATTACCCACATGAAGGGCAGTGCTATTAGGTATTTTGATATGCCATCAATTTTCAGAGAACACGTTAAAGGAAGTCAGCTACTTATACCTTTTGATTCCAGGTAACCTTAAAATTTCAGGTTTTTTTTTGTTTTTTTTTAAATATCTTAAGAAACTCTGTGTGTATATTAGATATGTGACTAATTTACAACTATCCACGTGAAGAGAAGTGATATTAGCTATCTTGATGTGCCATCGATTTTCAGATATAACCCTTAAGGAAGTCAGCTACTTCTACCTTCTGATTCCAGATAACCTGAATTTTTTTGTAACTATCTTAAAGGAACTCTGTGTGTGTTTTATATATCTGACTAATTTACAACTATCGACGTGAAGAGGAGTTATATTAGGTATCTTGATATGCCATCAATTTTTAGATATCGCCCTTAAGGAAGTCAGCTACTTATATGTACCTTTTGATTCAAGGTAACTTAACATTTAAGTTTAGTTTTTGTTTTTTGTTTTTGTTTTTACAAATATCTTAAGGAACTCAATGTGTATATTAGATATGTGACTAATTTAGAACTATCCACGTGTAGAGAAGTGATATTAGGTATCTTGATATGCCATCAATTTTCAGATATCACGCTTAAGGAAGTCAGCTACTTATACCTTTTGATTGCAGGTAACCTGAAATTTCAAGTGTTTCGCAAATATCTTAAGGAACTCTGTGTTTGTATTTGATATTTGACTAATTTAGCATTGCACATATGACATGGAGTGATATTATAGGTATCTTGTTATGCCATCAATTTTCAGATATCACGCTTAAGAAAGTCAGCTACTTATACCTTTTGATTCCAGGTACCCTGAAATTCTGAGACTCGCCGCCAAGACTTCAAAGAATGTTATAACGGCTGCAGAAATACAATTTCAGCCTTATTTACAAGCCTGGAAAGGATGTTTTAGTGCCGAATATGCTGTTAAAAGCACCATTAAAAACAATAATGCACAGATGGCAGATGATGACGTTGAATGTTTTGTAAACATGATAGTACAAAACATGCCTGAATCTGACAACCAGATCCAACAAATTAAAGATGAAACAAAGGAAGATGAATGCATGAAACTGATATTAAAGTTCATTCATGAAGGGTGGCCAGAGGACAATAAAAACAATTACCAAAAAGACATGATGTTCCTCCGTCGTTGTCGAGGATGGCCATGACATCTATGTAGTCGGGTGTGGTCGGTGTGTCCGAAGGTGACTAGTCAGGCCGACTGTTGCATGGATATATCTGCTGCATTTAGGGCAATTGAAGTCGGTTGTTGTGGAGGTGCTTGCTACCCTCATCTTCCGAAGAACACGTTTTCTTTTACACTCCTCCAGACGTGTGTTTTCTGCCGTTTTTAACCCAGCAGAGATAGCTGTTCACCAAGCGGTGCGGTCTTTTGTGAGATCTTCCCAGGAATCTGTGCCAATGCCAAGTGTCTTCAAGTTGGCTTTGAGGCAGTCCTTGAAACGTTTGTGTTGCCCCCTTACAGACCTAGTTCAGTAAGATAACTCTCCAAACAGAAGTTGTTTAGGGATTCTTGCATCAGGCAGTCTGAAAACGTGACCAGTCCAACGAACTTGAGAGCGTTGAAGAAGGACGTATATCGAGGGCAATTTTGCACGAGAAAGAACCTCAGTATCATGTATTTTGTCTTGTCATCGGATATTCATTAGCCTACGAAAACAGGCCACATGAAAGTGATTCAGTCTTTTGGCATGACAGGCATAGACTGTCCAGGTTTCACAAGCATACAGTAGAGTTGTGATCAAAACTGCCCTGTAGACACATAGCTTTGTTTCCAGACTGATACCTCGACGACTTCAAACATTGCTTTTTAGCTTTCCAAATACTGTAATGGCTTTCGCAATTCTGCAGTCCACTTCGTCATCGATGTGTACTGTGCGCGATAGTGTGCTTCCCAGGAAAGTGAGCTTGCTCACCGCCTCAATATTCTCTGTGTTGACCTGGATGGCAGGAGCCAAATATGGTTTTCCTGCTGCGGGTTGATGCAGGATTTCGGTCTTCTTGGTGCTTATTGTTAGCCAGAAGTTTTTACATGCCCTGGAGAACTTAATTGCATTGTGTTGCATGTCTGCCTCAGTGATAGCATTTATGGCACAGTCGTCAGCAAACAGCAGGTCACGAATAACAGTTTCCTTGACCTTGGTTTCAGCCTTGAGTCGTCGCAGATTAAAGAGCTTGCCATCAGTGTGGTATCTAATTCGTACACCCGGATCTTCTGTAGTAAAGACATCTATCAACATTGCATAGAACATCATGCTAAACAAAGTTAGGGCTAGAACACAGCCCTGCTTGGCTCCATTTCTTACAGGGAAGTCTTGGGATGCTTCTCCATCACTGAGCCATCATACCGTCGTGGAACTGGCGAACCATCCTGATGAAGAGTTCTGAGAATCCAAACTTTGCCATTATTTTCCACAGATCTTCCCTACTCACATTGTCAAAGGCCTTGGTAAGGTCCACAAATGTTGTATAAAGGTCCTTGTTCTGCTCTAAGCACTTTTCTTGAAGCTGTCTGGCTGCAAATACCATGCCTACAGTTCCTCTTCCAGCTCTGAAGCCACATTGACTCTCCGGTAGCAAACCATTCTCCAGGTGCAGTATCAGACGGTTCAGGAGGATTCTTTCAAGAATCTTACCCGCCACACAAAGAGGATATATACCTCTGTGGTTGTCACAGACTTGTATGTTACCCTGTCTCTTGTATAGGTGCACAATGGAAGCATCTTTGTATTCCTGTGGTAGGAAACGCTCTTTCCAGAAGGACACAAACAAATACAGTAATTTCTGTGTCAGTAAGTCTCCACCGCATTTGCAGATTTCGGCTGGGATAGCATCTGAACCTGGTGATTTACCACAGGAAAGCTGATTGATGGCCTTTTGAATTTCTTGCACGAAAGGTTCAGTATCAATAGTGAGGACAAAAAACAATTACTAAAAAGACCTAAAACAATATTGGCTACACAGAAATGAACTATCAGTAGTAACCCCCCTCCCTATGATTATTCTTAAAAGGAGAGAGAAGCTGTGTACCATTAAAAATGCGAAAAAGTATCCTTGAAAGAACAAAACAGCTTCCAAGAGAATTTATATTTTGACTGGGAATAAATGCTGAAATTACAGAAAAGGATTCATTATGTAGTGTTTGTTAAGAAAATAGAAATTCTAATCCAAAAGAGTCAATGAGATCATCAGGAATACCAGATGTACCATGGGAAATAGTGGGCACAGACATATTCCATTGGAATGATTAATTGATTGAGGTTTTACGCCGTTTTGGGCAGTATTTCAGTCATTTTACGGCGGCCATTGGGATGAAAGCAATTACTTGATAATTGTTGACTATCGATCAAAATATTTTGAAATCACCAAATTGGACAAAATCAAATGTGCATGTTAGATTACACATATGAAATCATATTTTGCGAGACACGGAATTCCCAAAATCGTACATAGCGATTGTGGTCCGCAATACACATCAGGAAATTTAGGAAGTTCTCAAAAGAATGGGGATTTGTTCATCAAAAGTCAAGTCCAAATTACCAACAATTGAATGGACTAGCAGACCGTTTTGTACAGATCACAAAGAGAATTCTGACAAAATCACAAAAAGAGGTGAAAATCCATATCGAAGCATGTTGGCTTACAGAACTTCAGTGTGTCTGGTGCGTCCCGTGAAGAAGCATCAAATTGTGTATTATACCTACTTTACATCACCATGTCTTGATATAGAGCCACAATAGACCAATTAAACCCATAAATTATCATGTATTGTATCTACTGTATCTACTATTTAAATCTAAGACTATGTTTTATTATATCAAGGTAGAATTTATTGTCAACTTGTGTTATCATATTAATACGTTTTGTGATGTGTACTGGGTATTGTTTTTGTCTTATGTGTAACACTTTCGGTCAATAAAATAAACAGTACAAATATTGGCTGAGGCGTTACATGGAGAGACTGAATAATAAAGACGAAGTTCGTGTTCAGTTAGAAAAGGGAGGGAAATGGAAACCGGCGAAAATTATATCGCATTATAAAGAAACAAAATCCAATCAAATTCGTAACCGGAATGCGCAGAATTTCTAGACGCAACCGGATACATATTATGAAAACAAATGAGAAATTCGAAGATAGTGTTGATGATCACGAGATAAACAACAACGGTGAATTGACCAAACCACAAGAACAGGTGGCTGAAACCCCCATAAATACCGATAACAGAGAACGCGTGCCGAATGAAAGGTGAAGATAACGAACAGTGATCAATCTCATAACTCCTATAAGCAATACAAAATAGAGAGTTGGGCAAATACGGACCCTGGACACACCAGAGGTTGGACCAGGTGCCCAGGAGGAGTAAGCATCCCCTGTCGACCGGTCACACCGGCCGTGAGCCCTATATCTTGATCAGGTAAACGGAGTTATCCGTAGTCAAAATCAGTGTGCCAAGAAGTCCTAACAATCGGTATGAAACACGTCAGACAGCCTTTGACCCAATGATAGGTTGTATTGGCAAACTAGATCGTTATAACGAACATACAATTTGCGAAATGCTGATTTTAGATAAGACTGTTGAAACCCCTGCACCATCAACTTGTATGTCAGTAGCCTGCCTCAATCGATTTAAAAACTGACCATACGCAGAACAAGCACTTACGTATCGAATCATTTGAGAGATATATACATCATATGAGGTAATAATGGAAAATTTCTAAATAAATATGGTTAGTGAACGATGGAGAAGCTGAAATCATTTCGTTTGTCATAAAGCTGAGTGGTTAGTTTGCCGTTAATATCTACTTTAAATAAAACATGTAAGTATGAAGCAGAAGTGGACGACTCTGTGGTGTCTTTTATTTTGAGTTCAATGGTTAATTAACATGTTTCATTTGTTTTATATGCATACGTGTAAAAAGAAAGAATTTTACAGACTATGAAAGACATTTCATCTTATTTGCAAACAGTTAATCAGACTTAACTCAATATGAGTTAAGTCACATTTTGGAAATGAGTAGATCAACTATTTGTTATGTGGTTGAAGAGGCATAACTCTTACAATCTTTTCATTTTCACCTTTTGACACTACCCTTTACCATTTTGCCACTTTAACCACTTCCCCTCCTGAAAACACACACACACACACACACACACACACACACACACACACACACACACACACATATATATAATGGGCGCAAACAAAATTTTCATCCCAACCCTCCCAACCCCCAAAATTTTGATATGTATTTATTTTAATTTTACTTCGTGTTTCTGCTGTTCTTTATGTATTTTTTCAGATCCACATTGTCACGAGTGAGCTAACTACGGATAAACTTGTTATATTCATACCAAAGCGTCATGGCTATACTTGCAGTGGTGTAATCCGCAAGTGCCGAATTTTGCTTAAGCCTACCCCGGATTCTGTTTTCTTCCAGGTCCATGGCCAGTGATTGGGCTTATCTTGATTGACATGTAACAGGGTGTTGATTGCGAATAGTAATGATGACCACCTCCTGTTGAGGTTCGGAACAAGGCGTTTATTCAGCAAAGTATATATTTAAGGTTGTTTATAAATTTGCTTGAAAAGAAAGCTCTGTAACAATTGTATAACAATAATCAAACATATGCATAAAATACCATATTACTTTTACAGACTAATTGGTATACAATTAATGGTAGCAATATTTACATACTCCAAGGGAGATAACTTTGTCTTACATAAAGTGTTATACATGTAACATTAAATACACAATTGCATCTCCCAATATTTACTCTTGTCTATGGATAAAATCTTTACTGTACACTTATGCTTATCATAATATAAACATTACAGTTATTACTTTGGTATAAAATATCCATTATGTGAAATATTTAAGTCAGTAACTCAAAATGCTCAAACATACCATTCTATGGGAATAGGCCAATATATACAATGGAGAACTGCCAATGTGATAAATAAATGTCACCATATAAAGTTCAAACCTACAAGTTAATCAAATAACTTACAACTAGCTGCTAATGGAATTGTCATAAATATATGGCCATTAATTAAGATACATCATAGTGAGACAATTGAACTACATGTATTTACACTTTATTGTTAAATCTAATGATTCTCTCTCGTTATATACTTTTACTCAGGATGAAGTGCATAGGAAATTAATCTTCATGCAAAATTATAGGATTTACCTTTTTAGATATATATTAGAAGTATATTATCATTAGTAATAAACTTAGTAAGTTACCAATTGAGAGGAAAATTCAGTCTCAGGTAGTACTATCAGGTCTATGTCAAGTCAAAACTAATAATTATACTGATCTATGGACTTATCACTTCAAATTTCAGACAAAGAATGAACTGACACAAAGAACTTTCGGAGGGAAAAGATCCCAAAACCAATAAAAACGCAAGACACAAAACTAAAACACTAATGAAATTAAAAGACTTATGGACAACTTGGCCAATACATAATTAGGCACCTCAGGCACTCTATACCAAAGAACTCATTAAGTGTTATGCTTGATGACCGGATATTGAATTGAAGATCCATTGAAGGATTATATAATTCAATACACATAACATTGATGTTAAATTGAAATAAAATGAAATAATAACAATGCATACATGCATATATGAATGCATTATATGCAGATTAGATAAGAAATTACTCTGCCACATTCATATTGACTGAATACTTATATTGACTGATTGAAAACATTGATACCCTCCCTGGTTGATTGTTATATTGAGTGATTGAAACAATCATTGATTGAAATCATTGATTCATATGTTGATTGTTGTTTGATTGATTGAAATATTGATTGATTTGAAGTGTTGTTGGATTGAAATATTGATTGATTGATCACTTTATTGAGCATTGATCTTACGTCATAACTACCAACGTCAATGTAGATCATGCATTGTAGTATAATGACTTATTATATAATACAATAATATAGTGAAGTGGAATAGTGATTGTGAAATGAATTTAACTTGTATTACTCAAGTAAAGCCATGACAAAGACTGCCAGCACTGTATTGTTGATCTATTCTATTGAAATAATGTAAATGTAAAGAGGGTTAACGGTGTAGTGATTTCATTACTCTCTGTGACACCGCCTACCTCTGATTGACATTTAAGTGCACGTGCTCCAGTATTTTGTTTATATAAAAAGAACTCTTGGGATTTTAGGTTAGATGCTTGCAAGATGTTTGCTAGAATTAGTGTAGGTAAATTTGTTACTAAATTATAACCCAGACACATTTTCTGTTTTCAAAGTTAACACGTGTATTACACACGGGCTGCACGGAAATTGATGTTACCATTTGATTGATATTTTCATGACGTTACTATCAAAGTAAGCATTGATTAAAAAATGTTTTGAGTGTGTTTTACTTCCTCTTCTTCCAGTTTTAAAATTGTACTCCTAACTGAAGTCTTGATACTTCAAATTAATTATGATGCGTATTTATTACCATTAATAAAAAATTGGTTTGTTGAAAATTAAACATGATGAGACAAAGAATTCATGTTAGTAAATTATAGATGAAAAATATGCTATTATGTACAAAATGATTAAACTGCAATTAAGAAATGAAACTTATAATTCTTTATTTGATGGATGTATCAAACGAACAATTGGACGGAAAACTTCATCAATGTGAGTATGAAAGTGCAATGAAAGTCCGAGTCAATCTACTTTCATAGTTCGCAAGGCACAAAATATGCGGGTCTATAGTATACAGTTTTAAAATCGCCTGGATTTCGTTGATACAAAAACAAGCAAGTAAATCAGCATTCAAAGAAAATGGAAATACAAAAACTGGTTATCATATCACTATATTTCGTTGTTTGTACCTTCTATAATACGTTGACGGCGCGGTGTTACCTTTAGGACGACCTCAGCTACATACAATGTATAGATGAGCGGACTTCAAATGCATTTTTGTAGTCTTGCTTTGTTTCGGCATAATAAGCAATTTATTGCATGAATGTTCGGGAGATATGAAGATTTATTCACCCAAGAAAAATTATATTCTCCTCGGGCGTTGCCCTCGGGGAATGTAATTTTTTGGGGTGAATAAATCTTCATATCTCCCTCACTATCATGCAATAAACGTATAATATCGCATATATAGATACCGTGTATATTTATCATATACTTTCAATTTCATCTCTTCTTTTGTCTTTAAAAGTTTGCGGGCATGTGTCCGAAAACATTCCGGCCCGCAAACATTACGTCAAAATCAATATACAAGCAAATTACTACGCCGTTATTTTTCAAATTGTTCATGTTTTTCATCTTTTACTCAGTTAAACCAATAAAGAAATTGTTAAAAATTAAAATATTGTTAGTTTCTAAATGAAATTGAAAGCATATAATAAAAAGGTTATAGACCTTGTATCGGAAATATAACGACCTCGATTTTTGACGAGGTTACACGCCAAAAAAAAAAAAAAAAAAAAAAAAAAAAAAAAGAACCCCCCCCCCCAAAAAAAACACCCGGTCGTCATATTTTCCCATACAAAGTCAATAACCAATTAGTACCACCATGTATACTTGTAGCGGACATGTATGTAAAAACCAATTAATAAAATCGATCTATTATCCAAACATACTGATATGATATCGATCTGGGACTGTAAAATTAGATTTCTAATAATTCAGCATTTTAATTTGATTTGAGACAAACATTTAAGGTCAAATAATGATCATACAGTTACATGTACTTATCATTTAGTTGAAGTTTTATGTCTATAGGACCTACAGGTATGATATTGTATGTACTTTACATGTTTAAGCACAAATTGATATCGCCATTTAAAGTAATAAAAAGTGTGTATATAGTATAAGAAAAATTCATAAACTTATTTCAGAATGCATACGATTTACCATAAAGGCACGTAGCATCGTTGTTTTTCAACCTTAAGAGTGGGGGATGAGCTAGTATTGTTGACAAGCCAAAAAACAACAACAAACAGATGTGTTATTTAATCCAAACGTCAAAATCCGAGAAAAATTGGGGGTCACAAATAAATCTTGTTTTCATGTAAAAATAAATAAGTTTGGATGTAAAAATAACGTAAAATGAAGGTTCTGAATAAGGACCGCAGAGCTCTTACTGGTAGGAGTAGTATGTATAGAAGATTTTATCGTAGTGTATGATATCGGTTTGAAGCATGTGAAGAATTCAGTAACACAAATGAAAGTTTCCCGGTCACATAGCAACAAAGGATGAAAACCGAAAAACGTAAGTCCTTTCATTTCCGCGCGTCATCTTCCAATGCAGTGAAGAATATGGATTGTCACTATCTGCAGTACCCTCTGTCAAATATACTGCCCAAATCCCAGTTCTCTTGACAACATTCTTGAAAAGGTATTTTTCTCAAGATAGAATTCTGTCTGTGAGGGTAGATCTGTCATAAGTCAAGAATTCTTGAATGATTATATTGGAAAAATTTCTACTTTAAAACAACCTCTTTAATTAGCTGTAAACAAGGTATATGTAAACTTGTATCATTTTACTCCTAAACTGAATAAACAAGTGAAGCGTGAACAACACATAATCATACACAATCGCTACATTTATTTCTTTTTTACTTCTGCATGACTGGAGGTTACACTGTCATATTATGAAACCTTGTAACTACCATGCAGTATATCCATAGAACAAGAGTTAAAAGAAGGGTAGGACTGTTAAAAATTCATGTCTTTCTTACATTGAAATCGCCTTCCTCAGATCTGATGTTTATCTTTAATGTAAATCGGTAGCTGCTGTCTCAAAGGAGGAAAAACTTATTATAAACATCTATAATGGAAATTTCTGAAGGTACAATCACAAACCTAAGTAAAAACTTCTTCAAGCGCTTCAAAAGACATTCAAATTACCACACCATTTGTGGCTTTGCTGTATTTCAGTTTGATATACATGTATGTTCTTTTTATTCACATAATCTATTCGATGCCACGTGGTGTCTGCTGTCTCAGAGGAGGAAAAACTGACTATACACGTCTAATGGAAATTTCTTAAGGTAGACTCACATACCAAAGTAAAAACTTCAATCTTCAAACTCTTCAAAAGGCATCAAATTGCCACACCATATGTGACTTTGCTGCATTTCAGTCTTAATGTTTGTTTTATTCACATGAATATTTCTTAACATCAAAAACGGTTTCCAAGCATTATAAGCAACGTATTGCTTGATAACGATATGTATTTTTTTCAATTCAAAATATGATCTTATGGATATGAAGTTCTAGATATATTTAAATGTTTCTGTACCTCAACAGCTGAACACGCTGTTTACTGTGAATGTGTAAACCTTCCCAGAGAGAGCAGCACACATAATGGCGCCGTCCAATGGACTGTCCCTCGTGCTCAAACCAACTGTCTCGGGTGCACTACACCTTTGAATTTCTCCCCAAAATCCATACACATACCCATCATTCTAGACAAGAGGTGACCTCTAGTTCACTTCACCAAGGAAAATTCACCTTTTCTTGACATGAAGGAGCAGGAAAACAATACAAACACTGCCTTATTAACTTCCTTCCATACTCTTGTATGGAAGGAAGTTAATGAATTTCATTTCTATTCTGATAGTACGGATTCCCAAGGTTGTAGTATGGTGTTTGGTAGTCATTGGTGTTGTCTGCAAATTGAGGGGTAGAAAATTCCTTCATCCTTCATATTGGGAATTGATATTTAGT